>NC_091129.1:118283911-118583911 GCF_040183065.1 Periplaneta americana
CAGCGAATTTTGTTATTGTTCGCTTGAAGCCAATTTCTTGTAGGTCTATTGAAGCCTTCGTTTCGTAACATAAAAGACAAAGGATGAAAATGTAAAACCTATAGTAAATGGGTACTATTGTTTCTATGGACGCAGTAACATCAGCAGACAAGTGAAAATCGACGGATGAGCACCGTTGTTTATTAGACACTTGTAACTTTCGGCTGCTAAGACACTCCGCACACTTCAGAGGACCGTGATTCAAATAGCAGTTTATGATTTATGTCCTCTCGTGCAAAAAATTCGGCCGACTCGAGTTCCTGTTTTGGAAGAAGTGACTGTGGACAAGACATTTGCAGGATGCGGTGAGAAATGGTCCAGCGAGTCAACCTCTGACATGGGCGGGATCTGTCTCACAAGGTCATAGTTCACTGCTGCAGGACAAACAGTGGGACAGTCCTGTGTGGTCAAGTGGCATTTTACATGGTCGTGTAATATTCATGGATGCAAGGCAATCGTTCTTGCTTACAGACGCAAGCCATGTATCAGGAGATCATTAATGATTTCCACTTTCCATCTCTGTACGAAGTTCATCAAGGTGAATAGCCTATAAAGATTTTGTCTATGAGCACAAAAACGCAATATGTCAAACAAAGATTTCTAATGTTCTCTAACGTCCATGTGTTAATGATAAATTATGAACCTGTGAAATAAAAATGACTATTACTTTATTGTTTAAATTCTTTTCTTACATATACATTCGACTAATATAGGCCTAACGTCTATTAATCCATGAATTGATAATAGTACATTATGAAACGAGCCTATAATAATAGTAATTAAGACGCGAGTATGTTTGTTTATGAAACGAGCGCAAGCGAGTTTCATAATTTTCATACGAGCGTCTTAATTACCATTATAGGCAAGTTTCATGCGACTTTTTATGCTCGACCATATTTCTAACTTGAAATTATTCAGAAGTATTCATTTTATTTGTATCTGATAGAAGATCGGAAGTGACCTTGTTCATAGCTCTTAAATTGTGAGATGTGCGCAGACGCGAAAGTATTAATTTTTTTCCGAGGAACAATAATGTCATTGACCTTGATGTAATGTAACATGAACTAATTTTGATATAACCTGGAAATTGATTTAGAATTGAAAAACGAGATGACAAATAGAATTTATTTCAATATTATTTACAATTAACGCTAATTATTATAGTAACAGAACATAACCTTCTGCGACAGTATTGGATTTCCAGCCTCCGTGACGTTTCCCTCGTTGTCTTTCGATTGCATATCCGAGAATAATCGAAAACCTTAACTTTAATGACATGCATTAAAGGACTGCTACCAGGTGTATAATTACTACATTTCGGCATGGTCGAGCATAAAAATCATTAATTCATTGCACAATCATAAATTAATTGATACAATCTAATAATAACACGTACATTGACGATCAAAGATATCTGAGCCCACTAATCGATAGTGATCAATTATTTGTCGGTGTAAGTGTGGATTCTTTAGTTATTACTTAGAGGAATAGATGGCGAAGATAATAGTCAGTGCTGCCAATCGTACACAAATATACCCTCATTATAGAATTCAATATATTTTTTATTTAGTTTTTTTTTCTCGAGAAGAAAGTAAAAACGAGCAAAATTGTATTAAACTTTTTTGTTTGAAATATCTCAAAGAGTAACCTTTTGAAATTACTAACATTTCTTATTATTCACTTTGTGTGTATATATATATATATATATATATATATATATATATATATATATGAAGAGTCCACTTGCAAGAATGATGGATGTCACTTTTTTGTCGAAAATGAACCAAGACTGTCAATGCATAGCTTAAGACATATAGAATGCACATAGAGAGTTATATGGCATTAACACTGATAGTCACTGTCCAGTAATGATCGGAAAATCACAGTTAAGCTTTGAGCGCTAAGCATTTCAAACTTTCAATCGCTTCTCCTACAAAATGTATTCCAAAAGACACCCATCATTCTTGCAGTGGACTCTTTATATATACTGTACATATATAGTGAAACCTCTCCTTACGGACATCCCCAAGATACAGACACTCCTCAAATACGGACTGATTTTTATGTCCCACGGCACGTCACGTCATTGGCTTTTAAGGAATCCGGAGGTTCATTGCCGCCCTCACATAAGCCCGCCATCAGTTCTATCCTGACCAAGATTAATCCAGTCTCTACCAACATATCCCACCTCCCTCAAATCCATTTTAGTATAATTCTCCCATCTACGTTTCGGCCTCCCCAAAGGTCTCTTTCCCTCCGGTCTGCCAACTAACACTCTATATGCATTTCTGGATTCGTCCATACGTGCTAAATGCCCTGCCCATCTCAAACGTCTGGATTTAATGTTCCTAATTATGTCAGGTGAAGAATACAATGCGTGCAATTCTGCATTGTGTAACTTACTTCATTCTCCTGCAACTTCATCCCTCTTAGCCCGAAATATTTTCATGAGCACCTTATTCTCAAACACCCTTAACCTCTGTTCCTCTCTCAAAGCGTGAGTCCAAGTTTCACAACCACACAGAAACTAAATTATAAATTAGTCAAACTATGAATTTTATATTTATAAGAAAATTTATACATGTTTTGTTAACCCTCAACTGGTATCTATGGGTCAATATAGACTCATATGGATAGATATGTTAACGTACATTTAAAAAGCAATACCAATTGAGGGTTAATACAATATGAAACGTATGTGGCCGCATATATCGACTGTAACAATGACAGCATCCGTGGATAATAAGGAAGGCTGTTGAATAACACATAAACTGACGTTTCACTATTTTCTTGTAGTTATCTTATTAATGTTGTAAAATAAATGTATATGGATAGTTTAAAATCAATTCATATTAAATAATGAAGTGAACATGTTATAAAAGTTGTATTTATTTGTTTAAAAAAATGAGACAGCAATACAGACAATACTTGGGATGTACTATAAGCAGTAACATGAGCTGTTGCCAGGAAGTCAAAAGGAGAGTAGCAATGGCCAAGAAAGCTTTTAATGGGAAAAGGAGCATCTTCTGCGGACCTCTGAAGAAAAAGAACTAAGGAAGAGACTAGTGAAGTGCTTTGTGTGAATTATTGCATTATGGCTGTCAGAAACATGGATATTACGACGAAGTGAAGAGAAGCGACTAGAAACATTTTGAAATGTGGATATGGAGAAGAATGGAGCGTGTGAAATGGACAGACAGAGTAAGAAATGAAGCTGTGCTAGAAAGAGTGGGTGAAGAAAGAATAATGCTGAAACTGATCAGGAAGAGGAAAAGGAATTAGTTGGGTAACTGGCTGAGAAGAAGCTGCCTACTGAAGCATGCACTGGAAGGAATGGTGAACGGGAGAAGAGTTCGGAGCAGAAGATAACTTATTAGATGATAGACAACATTAAGATACATGGATCATATGCGGAGACAAAGAGGAAAGCAGAAAATAGAAAAGATTGGGGAATGCTGGTTTGCAGTGGAACATCTGCTTTTGGGCAGAAAACTATGAATGAATAAATAATACGCTGCTTGAAAAGTCGAAATACTCGTAAAAAACCGAATCACACAGCTTATACTTCATAGCTGTTCCGGAGCTGCGTTCGGGCTTGGGTTGGATCCCCCTTTGGTCCCATTGAATGTTTTCTTCCGAGGTTTTCCCCAGCCGTGGGACTGCAGCCGGATGGTCTATGGCGAGTGTTCGGCATCACTTCATTTCACCCCTTTGATCTAATCAGAGGTTTTTTCCGAGGTCTTCCCCAACCAAAAGGCAAATGCCGGGTAATCTTTTGGCGAATCCTTGGACCTCATCTCATCTCACTAAATCTCGCCAAATATTGTAAAAAATATTGAAAAAAAAAATGGTACAAATTGTAGAAAATTACTAAATTGTAAAACTGTAAAAATTGAAGAGTCCACTGCAAGAATGATGGATGTCACTTTCTTGTCGAAAATGAACCAAGACTGTCAATGCATAGCTTAAGACATATAGAATGTGCATAGAGAGTTATATGGCATTAACACTGATAGTCATTGTCCAATTATGATCGGAAAATCACAGTCAAGCTTTGGGCGCTAAGCATTTCAAACTTTCAATTACTTCTCCTGAAAAATGTATTCCAAATGACATCCACCATTCTTGGAGTGGACTCTTCAATTGTAAAATATTGTAAACATTGTAATTGTAATATTGTAAAATTTTGACTTGTTCCACATCTTAAAGCTTCATTGCTCATGTAAGATCTATTGAATATAATGAATGAATGAATGAATGAATGAATGAATGAATGAATGAATGAATGAATGAATGAATGAATGAATGAATGAATGAATGAATGAATGGAGAGCAGGTGCTATGAATTCTGCAACGTTGAAACTGAAAATAAAATATGTCACTTTGTATAAATAATTATGAATTTCTGTACAATTCATCAGTTTACCGAACCAAAAGTTGGATTTAATCATAGGAATGTTGTAACTTCGAGTAAATATGGGGCGAAAACACTTCGCTTTGAAACACACAAAAATTAATGAATATACGAGTATCTCAACAAACTTAATTATTTTTAACAGTATGATAAGTCGAAACTTGAAAATAGTTTAATTGAAATCCTTGTAGGCCCTTTATTGGATTTCTAAAAGCGTATGTGATAGGCTAAACTTATTTTCCAAACAGTCAACTTCTGTATTGCTAATGTTAATCGATTTCTGAACACGTAAATGGAGGCACACATTTCGAAAACAGGATTAAGTTATTTATTTTAGCAACATCACTTTTTAAATCATTTCTTTTCCGTGTAAAAGAGTTTAATTGAAAACATTAACTTAATTACCTGAATTCCCAGAAATGTACCTCCATATAATGGATTCCCAAGACTCTTCTAACGCTATCCTATAAATATGTTCGTATTCAGAAATTTATTCGTACAAAACAGATGAAGGAAACAAACATTTCAGGTTATTTGTGAAGAGACATTTCATGTTTGTTTACGAAAAAACATATCATAGTTAACATCGAATTCCTTCTAAATACCGGCATACTAAACGTTGTGGAATTCGGGATATAAATGCCATTCATTTTCGTGTTCTGCACTCCACGCCAGAGGCTTCTGTCATATATTTCTTATACATTCTGAAACGTCACATTTTATAACATAGTTAACGGTCCAAAGCAAAGAGCGGCAAGGAGTATGGCGAGAAAATTGTCGTCTGTAATGTTTCCCATATCTGCATTCTACGTACCCTCATTCTAAAAATAGTATTTGTCATTGACTTTCCTCCCTAAGACAGATATTATAAACACTTGTGTTTAAAATCCCTTCGTTCAGAATCTTATTTCAACTTCACACATATCATAGTTAACATCGAATTCCTTCTAAATACCGGCATACTAAACGTTGTGGAATTCGGGATATAAATGCCATTCATTTTCGTGTTCTGCACTCCACGCCAGAGGCTTCTGTCATATATTTCTTATACATTCTGAAACGTCACATTTTATAACATAGTTAACGGTCCAAAGCAAAGAGCGGCAAGGAGTATGGCGAGAAAATTGTCGTCTGTAATGTTTCCCATATCTGCATTCTACGTACCCTCATTCTAAAAATAGTATTTGTCATTGACTTTCCTCCCTAAGACAGATATTATAAACACTTGTGTTTAAAATCCCTTCGTTCAGAATCTTATTTCAACTTCACACGTTGTTTACCTCCTATCGTAAAAAAATTATGCTTTATTTAACGATGCTCGCAACTGCAGAGGTTTTATGAACGTCGCCGGTGTGTCGGAATTTTGTCCCGCAAGAGTTCTTTTACATGCCAGTAAATCCACTGACATGAGCCTGTCGCATTTAAACAGACTTAAATTCCATCGACTTGGGCCGGGATCGAACCCGCAACCTCGAGCACAGAAGGCCAGCGCTATACCTACTACTCCACTCAGGTCGACTCTCCTATCGTAATTTCTTACAAGATCTAATGTAGATAGTAGACGTTGTTATAATTTTTGAAATTATACATTTAACAGAACTGTCTGGCTATTTGAATTTATATCAAATATGTGTTTCGACATGCCAGTTAAAAAGCAAAATAACTTAAAATTTAAAGTTTTGAGAAAACTGCATTTTAAAGCTTCATATTGCCATGAAAAATCCAATTAATACATTATAATTTGAAACTTATATTAGGGTAAAGGTTGGTAATATTGTGATAGGCTAGTTCTTTTTGAGAATTTATTAAAATTATACTGAGCGAGAGGAAGATCGGTTTTTTGCATCAACGTATTGAGGGAATGTTCGTGTACAAGTTTCTGTACAAAACCGGTCCTTCTCTCGCTCAGTGAAATTGTAATAAATCCTCAAAAAGAACTATCACAATATTACTAATCTTTACCGTATATATATATATATCGTCGCTTAAGAACCAATACCGCGTAACTGACAAAATGTAAATTTTACAGGAGAAGGGAAAAACCGAATAAAAACCATAAAAATAACGCAGTGGTCTTGAAAAGTGGTGTATGGTTATGAAATAGCATAACTATTTTGTAACTAAGTCAAAATGGATGATCATGGCCGTAGACATTTGGCCATGTCACTTACGCGGTATTGGAACTCTACCGTTGACCACATTTTGTTAGTTACGCGGTATTGTGAGGCAACTTTAGCAGCTTCAGGACACATGTTGACAAGCGTTTACTTTGCGTTAAAACTGCCTTCTGGAAATATTATTTGTGCTCTTGTATATGTCAATGTGTTATCTGAATTGTTGTCCTACCATCTGACTTGAGGTCAAGGTCGGTATGCCGTAGCTTGAATCAGCACTAGATTACGTTCCAGACAACGATTGCTGCATTTTTAGTCAATCAAATGCTGAAACTATGGGAAAGGAAAAAGAAGACACAGTTCAATGCTTATTGTTAATAATAATAATAATAATAATAATAATAATAATAATAACAGCAACAACAATCTGATACCAAGTACTTTATTTTCACTCTACGTATTTGAATAGATAAATAGAATTGTTGCTAAAACGTTGCTGACAAATATAATGTTATAATAAAATAATGAATAATAATAACAATATTATTATTATTATTATTATTATTATTATTATTATTATTATTGACAATGGACTTGACTGACTTGCGAATAATGATAAGAAAATCATATAAAAATATAATAATGATAATTTTTCAGCCACAATATTCGTTAAACAAAATAAAGAAGTAATTATAGGCCTATGCTGAAATCACAAAAACTAATCCTTGAGTAACACTAGTGTGGAATACTATCATAAAAACTATGGCACAATCGATTCTATAGACAATAATGTGACGGTAATTTAGTCAGGCTACTAATGCTCTTTTTTTTCTGTGCTTTTGCACGAGAACATGACTTCTTTTTACTGAAGGGACGCCATCAGTACTATTAGCTAACCAATATTGCACAGTTAATTCAATTCCCAATGTACACAGAAACATCATTTTGCAAACCTGAATTTTCTTCTCATCAACTTTTAGATTGTAGACAAATGTTTTCTTTCTTCTCGATTCAGAATTTGTACTGCCAGGTCTTTTCGTAGGAGTGAAATTCACAAGATTTGATACGTGAACGGTCCTCTGTTCCCAAGTCATAGTTTTCCAGAATGCCTGAAAGATGTCTTCTCTCATTACAAATTAAATTACAGCCTCTTACTTTCGAATTTTGGCACATTTTATAACTACACTCTGGCCCCAAATTCCTTGCATCTCTTTCTATATCATGTGTCACTTTGCCATCTTTCGATCTCTTGTAGCTAAGATAAGCTTCCTCTTCCATTCTAAGTTTCCTATTTTTCATTTTCTTCCACTTACCATTTTGTGGCTTTGAACTTCTTTTTCTTTTCTGTCAAATTTCCATGAAACGCTTGTAGATCCTTCTCTTTATCTTTTTCTGACGAATGTAAAGATGTAGAATAAGTAGCACTCACAAATTCTTCGGGATCGTCTACATTTGAAGAGGCGTCCGAAATTTGGTGTAGATCCTTCGACATGGTATTGTCTTCAGTTTCTGTCCCATCCTATTTCTAGCGGTATTACTTTAATAGTGTTGCTTTAAATCATACCAGTCTGCATAACACGATCATAACCTTACCGGTAACGCTGGACGGACAATCCCTGATCTGCAGCAGCCCATTTTCAGAAGGACGGTTTTCTTTTACATTTGAATTATCAGGCAGTACACCTACGACACCTACGAATAAGATGAGATTACTAGTGTTTATAAATGTGATATAAATGGATTAGAAACATGTGTAGTAAATATTATCATCAATTTAGATCTTCCTCCTACCGGAGGAAATGGAAGGAACCAAGCTCAGCACCACTGAATGTAGCGCAAATTATTTTAGCGGCCCATTCATGATTATTTATATTAAGTACTTAAATTAAGTTTGCTGTTATGATTCCGTAACTGAAGAAACATAAACGTTTAATAACTGTGATACTTCTTATGCCATACCTTTGTTAATGTTCACAGAAGTTTCTCCCTTCTTGAATGCAGAACATAGCACAGATAAGATTTCGTTCTCGCTAAACTGACTGTCGTCTGATTCATTGTCCATTTCTTTTCTTGTATCTGTAGGCCTATATAATAATAAAATATTAAATGTACTATATTTCACTGAATGAACTTGCAGTAAGATTCTGCGGCAACTCAGCTCAACTAACATTCAATTGACATTAGTGAAATAATTCTGTTATATTTACCTTTTAAAATATTTGAAACTGAACACTTCTTTAATCTTCTCAGAATATTACACACTGTTGACACAATTTCACAAGTCAGTAACGAGAACCAGCTTCCGTACTGAGAGCGCGCAGGAAGTAGACATAATATCTGTTGTCAGATACGCGGTATTTCCTACAGACTTCTCGTGACTTCAGATACGCGGTATTGTACCCCCCTTCTTCGCACGCAGGCCATTCATGCAATCAAATTCCCGCGCTTGTCAATTCATGCAGATGACAGTGGAGGTACCATCTGTGCAAAAAAACAGTTTTGACCAAAAATGTCAGTTACGCGGTATTGTTTCTTAAGCGACGATATATATATATATATATATATATATATATATATATATATATATATATATATATATATATATATATATATATATATATATATATAAAACATCATTAACAGAATTTCGAGTAATTTCAAAATTCCTTGAATTTTTTACAACTTGAAGCTTTAAAATCCAGGTTCCTCAAAGCTTAAAATTTCGAGTTGTTTCCCTTTTGAACTCCTTCGATATAATATAAGAAGTCTTATAGAGACATCTGTCCGCGCCAAGGAAGCATTGCAATAGTAATAGGGAATTCAGAAATAACTACATTAACAAAACAACTTTTAGCAATGGAACGTTTCCATCAAATCGTCCACAATTTCTTAAATCACAATTTTCTTTGTAAGTGGATTGGTGGAAGAGGACCGATTCTGTGACCTCCACAGTCACCTGACTTAAGTCTATTGGACTTGGTTTCCGAGATCATGTGAATAGTCGATTCTACAATCGGAAATACATTTTTCTTGTGGTTAAATATGTTACTACACCTAAGTATAAATTGCGATCCTAATACTGTAAACAGGAAGTAGCTGCTTTGACTAAAGATGAGAGAGCGTTTGACACACTGGTTTTCGACTCTAATAATTTTAATTGGTTGTGGATGGTACTAATAATTGACTCTAAATTTAAATGATTGTTAGAGGAGAAAAATTCGCTCCGGCGCCGGGGATCGAACCTAGATCCTTGATTCTACGTACAAAGTGCTCTAACCATTGAGCTACGCCGAAGTTCAATCCACAGCACCAGATAAAATTCCCCTCCTCTAGTGTTTTTCCCTTTGAGGCCTGACACCATGTTCGACATATATGTTGATATATATTAAGTCAACTGGCGCACTCAACTGAGTGACTTGGTGGCCGGGATTCCACAGTAATATGCACTGTTGGTCGAAGAATCTATGTAAAGATTAATTTTTGGTCCTAGAGAATATATCTGTTAAGGTAACAATGATTATTAGAGATAGATATATTCTGTAGGATCAAAAATTAATCTTTACATAGATCTAAGTTTAAAATTTATATAACTTGAATATGCTTCATATTTCAACGCAGAACTAAATTTCGGTGCGATCACCAGTTGACTGGTGGATAACTTATATTCCCTTTTTTCTCCTTGTTCCCCTTGTTCTCCTCACATTTCTCTATTTCAATTTATAACATATTCACTGACTCTTCTTCCTATTACATAATATTATTAAATAATATGTACCTAGTTATCCTCTTAAAAATATTATTAAACTTTTTTTTAATTTGTTCCATATATGTTCCGTTCAACTTTTCATTTTAACGACTGCACCTAGCACCAAATGTTACTATTGCAATGATGAATATAAATAAAATGCAATGAAACACATAACAAAGCGAAATTCATAACAAAGAGGTGCAAACTTTAAAAACTTCCAGCTCAATTTTTATTTAAGTCCGTCATTCAAGGACAGGCCCTTGACGATAATTCAAGCGTACACTTTCTTTTGTTATTGAACTTCACCAGCTGGTTGCTTGAACACTTGCTCTCATGCATTGTTCACAAAACAGCATTTATGCCGAACGAGAAACAAAGAGTCTTTGACACCTCGGAGTGCAGTTAAATGGATTTGATATTTAAATACGATGGTCTCTTCAAATATGAATGAATTAATTCTAGCGAACATTTTCACAATGTATGCTTTCTCGCATTTAATTAGCTACCGGTATTGAAAACACGTAGCACCATTAGTTCATTGAAACTTGTTTGACTAAAACTTTAAAGACGTGGTATTTAAAGTCGATTCGTGTGTGAGTTTTAGTTGACGGCTTGCGAATAATAGAGTAACAAACAATAGTATTACCACAGTCTAGTATATACAGTCACGAAGCTCAATATGTAGTAAATATGCATCCATAGATAGTTGCTAAGCACTAGGATCGCTAATATCGCCTCATTACAGACAATACGAAATAGTACCGGCACAGTCTATTGTTTCTAGCAACCTCACAACTCAAGCTTCGTGACTGTATATACTAGACTGTGGTATTGGTGAGAAGGATGATAGGATTGCAGAGTAAGCTGGAAGGTGTACAGTATGTGAAATCGAGTCCGTTCACAAGGGATCGGGGAGGATTGAAATATCAGTGCGAGCACCAAGCTTGTAGGTCATTTGTCTCAAATTTCATTACGCTGTCCTATTGATGGGGCTTTTAAAAAGGGGAAATGCTTTCAGGTTTAAAGTAGATCATTGTGATTCGAATGGAAATTAGCATACTTATGTGAAACTAAGTACATAGCAATATTAAATGATACAACGGTCAAAGATTAAGTATTGTTATTGTTTAGTCAGCTGTTCGAAGACAAGTTTGAACCTCATAAGTGACGCCAATAAGGCATCGGTCGTGAGGCAATTAAGCCAGGAGATAATGTGGTACAGTAGGTTAACCAGTTTCTTCCCCCTTTCATTGCATACATCGCTGACTAATAACATATTACGCTAATCGGACTTCAGATGTGTACAAACAATTGTTCTTCCTCTGATACATCGTCAAGTAAAATTTCAAATTTATTTATTTAGGCTATTTCAAATTTTCAAATTTCAAATGCATCGGATAATGCTACAATATGGTCAAGTACAAATTTATATAATAATACAGAAGAGAACATATAATACAGAATAATACATCAGACTACAGAATATAATTACAACAATAGAAATGAAATCAAATAATACAATCAATATAAGAAGAGGATATAATAATATTAACAAAATTTGAGGACCGAATGAGCAGCGCTCGTGTTCGGTCGCAGTTCAGATATATTATTAATATAAGAAGAATGTAGAAAATAAAATAAAATGGGAACTAAAATTAAAATTACAGTTACAATGAAATTATATTTTATAATATTTTATTAATATAAGTTGAAAATAGAAAATAAAATAAAATAGGATCTAAAATTAAAATTACAACAACAATGAAATTATATTTTATAATATATCTATACTAATCATAAATCTGTAGCCAAACTTTTTCTGGTAATTTTCGATTTTCCAAAAATAATTGGTGTTAACATGTATAATAAACCATCCTGAAACCGAAAATCGTTTTTTTTTTTTTTTTAATTTTTGTTTGTATGTCTGTCTGTCTGTCTGTCTGTCTTTTCACGCGATAATGGCTGAACCGATTTATATGAAAATTGGAATATAAATTAAGTTCGTTGTAACTTAGATTTTAGGCTATACGGCATTCAAAATACTTTTTTAAAAGGGGGGTTATAAGGGGGACTGAATTAAATAAATCGAAATGTCTCCCTTATTATTAATTTTCATGAAAAATGTTACATAACAAAAGTTTCTTTAAAAATGATTTTCGATAAGTTTTATTCTGTATAAAATTTTTATAGGACTGATATTTAATGAGATAAATGAGTTTTAAAATTACAATAACAACGCCATCTAAGGCGCTGTATTGAAATAAAAACAAATGACTTCGTCTATAAGGGGCCTTGGACAACAACATTCGAAAGCTATTAAACATAGCCTACAGATAATGTTTCTGTGTTTGTATGAAGTAATATCAAAAGCTAATTAATTGTTTAATTAATATTTCACCTTTGGAAAGTCTACTTTCTCTAGATGGACATCATTCTATAATGTTACTACAGTAACTTCTGTAAAAAATTTAAGGATATACAAGGCTTTTAAAATAACAATACAATACATCTGCACCGCCGCCTCAGGTTACAATAATTCCTATGTGCAAAATATAAAATTTTTGAGTAGGAAGAAAAAACACATTTATTCATTCCATGGCATTGGTGCATAGGAGATCACGAATTCTTACATTTTCTAAAGAAAGAAATATATTTTGCATATCACTATGCTGTATCACTATTTATTAATTCAATTAATTAATTTAATTAATTTATTTAATTAATTTATTAAATTAATTGAATTAATTAAATTAATTAATTAAATCAATTAATTTATTCATTTAATTCTATCTATCTACCTACCTACCTACCTACCTACCTACCTACCTACCTACGTATCTATCTATCTATCTATCTATCTATCTATCTATCTATCTATCTATCTATCTATCTATCTATCTATCTATCTATCTATCTATCTATCTACCTACCTACCTACCTACCTACCTACCTACCTACCTACCTACCTACCTACCTACCTACCTACCTACCTACCTACCTACCTACCTACCTACCTACCTACCTACCTACCTACCTACCTACCTACCTACCTACCTATCTATCTATCTATCTATCTATCTATCTATCTATCTATCTATCTATCTATCTATCTATCTATCTATTTGGAGGGTTCAGAACCATGGTGGGCCAAGAGCCATTTATTGAATACGTAGAAAACAAGGATTAAAATGAAGTTATTATCATAATTCTATGGAATCATATAGCAAGTAATAATATGAAGTATACACATTAATACTAAATGATATGTCAATCTTCATTAAACTGTGGTTTCATGTAATAACAATTAAGAAACATGTTAAAGGAATCGACATTGCACCAAATGAGTGCTCTCTGGACCAAAATGACCGCATTGTAATTATTTAAATACAATTTAAATTAAGTAACATATTAAACGATTTATCCTTCTATCAAAAACGGATGTTCCCTGAATCAAACGTCCTATTTTAATTATGTAATTACTTTATATTTATTTCTAACGGGTGCAGCGGAGCGCACGGGTTCGGCTAGTCATCAATATAAGTTGAATATAGAAAATAAAATAAAACAGGATCTAAAATTAAAATTAGAGCTACAATGAAATTATATTTTATAATATTAACATAGAGAAGGACAAATTATGAAAAATATATATTCGACTTATAATTTTATACACAGATAAATTGTATCCTTTTTTTCGAATCTGTTGAGCTTCATTAACACTCGAAATGCAGTTTCTTTCTGCGTCCTGTTTGATCAGAGGATGAGTTCCTCACAGTACAGCTAAAACAAGACCTAACAATATTTTCATATTCTTGTTAATTCCAGCAAATGTGATATCGCACGAAAAAACTCTTTAACGGCAATAGCGATGTTCGAATGTTCGAGGAGAAAAGGGGTCGAGCAATAAAAACAAGTGAGCATCGTTAAAACTGCTCTTTAGTACTGGTACTCTGACCATAGAGGGAAGCTACATCGAGCCGCTCTTTGATGTTAGCTCGGCTGCAAGGACACTAATGCTTTTTTCGTCATATAATAATGGGATTGGGTGCGATTTGTTCTGTATAAGCGCATTATAGGATGACGCTGTCCGCGCTATCTGGCGGAATATTCCAGTAACTATCGACATTGGGATGGAATAAAATTCGGAATTCATGGATGGAGAAACCTGGATGTATTAAACGTTTAACAGCTGATTGCTTCTTTGCAACTGGAATCAAAATACGAAAATTATGTTTAATCCGCTTTGTCAAACAACGGGACGCAGTCTGATATTAGTTGAATGTCCACTGAAGAGAAGAGGATTGCTGTATATATCTACAGACGTTTTCATGTAGTTATGTGATAAAAATAACAATGCCTACTTTCTTCATTTAACTTTATTGATTAGTGTTACCAACTTATTGAAATATATTTTAGTATATGGAAATTTTAAATTGTTTTTTAGTTGTTTAGTCGATTGTCCGCAGACAGGTTAGAATCTCTCAAGTGATATCAACAAGGCACCACTTATGAGGCAAGTAAGCCAGGAGATAATGGGGTAGGGATATCAGTTTCTTTCCCCCTCTACTGCATACATAGCCGACTAGCTACATATTACACTAATCATACTTCTAATAATTTTAAATTATTTATTTACTTATGGCTCTTAAGGAACCCGGAGGTTCATTGCCGCACTCACATAAACCCGCCATCGGTCCCTATCCTGAGTAAGATTAATCCAGTCTCTGTCATCATACCCCACCTGCCTCAAATCCATTTTAATATTATCCTTCCTTCTACGTCTCGGCCTCCCCAAAGGTCTTATTCCCTCTGGCCTCCCAACTTACACTCTATATGCATTTCTGGATTCGCCCATGCGTGCTACATACTCTGTCCATCTCTGTCTGGATTTAATGTTCCTAATTATGTCATATGAACAATGCAATGCGTACATTTCTGCGTTGTATAACATTCTCCTTTCTCCTGTAACTTCATCCCTCTTAGCCCCAACTATTTTTCTAAGGACCTTATTCTCAAACACCCTTAACCTCTGTTCCTCTCCAAGTTTCACAACCATACAGAACAACCGGTAATGTAACTGTTTTATAAATTCTAACTTTCAGCTTTTTTTGAGAGGAAGCTGAATGACAAAAGCTTCTCAACCGAATAATAACAGGAATTTCCCATATTTATTTTGCGTTTAATTTCCTCCCGAGTAGCATTTATATTTGTTAATTTTAAATTGTATAGTGAAAAATAAATATACTTATTATATGAGAACAAATTTTTATCAGTGACTCAAATTTAAGATCTCAGATTTAGATCAGAATGAAAAGTGACATCTAGAGTCTCTCATAATTTATGATGTTTGGTGTTCTACCGTGTCTTGAAACTTCACATTTTCAAAAATTCCGAATTACATACCCTAATAACGGACCGGCATGTATTTCCGAAACGTTGGAAATATCAAGTTGGAGGATACACTAGATAACCCAAAAACCTAATTCTGATCGCATTCTTCGTGAAAGCCTAAGAATGCATTGGGTATTTAGAGCAGGCCTGGGCACTAATACATCAATCGAGTCACTACAGATTTCCCCTTAACTTCCCACACCACCTTCCCCAGCTGAGACGAGTAGATAGGAAGGTAAGCATTGGTTAGTGACGGATTGTATAAGACAGAAACCATGGCCCCTATTCATAGACATTCTTATCGCGGGCTTTCGGTGGATGATCAGCGAACTAACGTTTTTCGTATTCATAAACAGGTGTTAGCTATATGATATGATATGAATCCTGTTTAGCACGCTCGTAGCGCGGGCTAGCGAAATGTCTATGAATAGCACCCCATAGCTTTTACGAAACTTCCGCTCTCGCTAGTCGCCTGAAATCTATCTCTAATCCACAGCGCCTACTCTGTGTTTGTTTACAAGGCTGTGTAAGCGAAAAGGACATGGAAGAGGATTTCAGAGTTCCGTTCCACTTTCTCGTTGTGCCCAGGGCTGATTGAGAGAGTCTATTTAAACGTAGAGATATTTACGTAACGCACTTATAAATACTTAAAGAATACACCCTTTGTTCAGTTTTGAATGGAAACTTCCGGCACTCGCTGTTACGTTCACCAAGTCATTGGCTTGTTTGCAGAGCCTAAAAAAAATAAAGGAAAAGGAAAATGATTTCACAGATTCAATAATTTCTAGTACTTTCACATGTCTGAATTTCGCACTTAGTATTTCAATTTTGAAATTATTTCCGTTCTAAAAGTGTGCGTTATTCTGTGACGTGAACAAGAATATATTGAATTTACGTCTCAAAAATTCTTAGAAGTTTTCGTCGAGGAAGTTGCTGGCAATTGGCAGAAAATTCAATAAATCAATTATAAATATCATAAATACCTGTGATTGATTGAACCTCAATCAGCTATAGATGTACATAACTGATATGTACATATATTAACAGACAGCACGTCTCATTTGAAGATATGTGTCAGAGGAAGACCAATTTTGTTTGTATGCATCTGAAGTCTGACTAATGTAATACGTAACTAATCAACGATGTATGCAATGGAGGGGAAAAGGCACTGGCCATCCTACCCTAATATCTCCTGGCATGAGTGTCTCATGAGTGGTGCCTTATGAGTTTCAGACTTGTCTTCGGACAGTTGACTAAGCAACAATAATATCATAAAGATACTGCTCTCCAAAAAAAAAACTCCTGTACGGAAGTAAGTTTCGAGAATAAGTATTTAATGACAGGTTATTCATTCATTCATTCATTCATTCATTCATTCATTCATTCATTCATTCATTCATCATTCATTTATTTATTTATTTTATTCCTTAAATCTTACATGAGTAATGAAGCTTTAAGATATGGAACAAGTCAAAATTTTACAATATTACAATTACAATTTTTACAAATTTTTACAGTTCTACAATTTTTACAATTTTGTGCAATCTTTTACAATATTTTGGCGAGATGTAGGGAGATGAGGTAAGGTCCGAGGATTCGCCAAAATATTACCCGGTATTTGCCTTTTGGTTGGGGAAAACCTCGGAAGAACCCAAGCAGGTAACCAAATCAAAGGTGGTAATCAAATCAAAGGGGTTGATGCCGAGGACTCGCCATAGACCATCCTGTTTCAGTCCCACGGCTGTGGAAAACCTCGGAAGAAACCAAAGACCAAAGGGGGATCCAACCCAAACTCGTCGTTTCGCCTTTAAGAGATATTTATACAATTTAAATGACGTTTGGTTGTAGTAACACCCGGTTGACATTTATTTATCGCTTTTAATACAAAACAAAAGATCGTAGAGAAGAATGCAGCGTGTGAAATGCACAGGCAGAATAAGAAATTAAGCTGTGATGGAAAGAGTGGATGAAGAAAGAATGATGCTGAAACAGATCAGGTCACTGGGTCACTGACTGAAAGGAAACTGTCTTCTGCAATATGCACAGGAAGGAATAGTGAACGGGAGGAGAGTTCGTGGCAGAAGAAGATATCGGATGACTGACGACGTTGAGATATTATGGAACATAGGGGAGAGTCGGGTAGTATCGGACAGTGCGTTTCTTTCCTCTACCACCATATGGTAGTACTTGAATGACATGGTTACGTTTCTCTATGCGACATCACAGAAACGTAACCATGTCAATCAGGTACAATTATCGTCTGTAGATGAAAGAAACTCACTGTCCGATACTACCCGACTCCCCCCTATGCGGCAGAGTGCTGCATTGGAGTTAAATCGCTTGCTTGAACTCGGTCGAGTGTCGCACTCTCGAGTGAGATACGATCGGTCGTGATACGCTCGTAATAAATAGAAGCACAGTACAAGTTCATCTCACCGACATGTCTTATCTTGTATGGGCGACAGATAAGATACACATATATATATATATATATTTTTTTTGCTTACACGGTAAAAATAAGGCTTTATTTTCTGCGTTTATGACAAACGTTTAATGGAACAGTCAATGGAACGTACCAAAACAGGAACATGAAGTTATAAATAAAATAGTATGAAAAACTTCGATTTACAATTATTATTGCTAATTAATAATTATTCAATATTTGATTTACCACATATATAATATGATAGGTCCATACATAGTGTTCCGCCTATATACTGCGACAATGTAGAAACGTTTTACAAAATATTATTGATATAGCAGTAGATTAATAACAATATTAGTACAGAGGTAACGTCACAGAAAATATAATAAAACGAATAATCATGCTGCACAACTGTTGCAGACGCAAATATTGATAAACTAATTATTAGAGATTATTATTATTATTATTATTATTATTATTATTATTATTACTACTAGAAAACTTGATATAGTTCTTGCATTATCGTGATTGTGTTCTCCGTTCATAATAATTACATTTACATCCAATAACATCTATCAGATTTGTCCACACCTGTGGAGTAACGGTTAGCGAGTCTGGCCGCGAAACCAGGTGGCCCGGGTTCGATTCCCGATCGGGTCAAGTTACCTGGTTGAGGTTTTTTCCGGAGTTTTCCCTCAACTCAATATGAGCAAATGCTGGGTAACTTTCGGTGTTGGACCCCGGACTCATTTCACCGGCATTATCACCGTCATCTCATTCAGACGCTAAATAACCTACGCTGTTGATAAAGCGTCGTAAAATAACCTACTAAAATAAAAAAAAATCTGTCAGATTTGGCAAAAACAAAATCACTCCTGTGTGGGGAAAAAAAAAATTACCTAAAACATTTATATTACATTTTAAAGCAAGCTTTGTAGTTGTACTATGGAGAGGTTAGTTAAACACTCCAAAGTTTTGAAATGATAAACATCTATAATGTTACTACACAGTTCATCACTGTAACAAGAACGAATGTCTAAAGCTCGGCTTTTACCGTTCGAGGATTTATCGCTCGTGACAATTTTACCCATCATGCATGTGCGCTACCTATCGGATTATGCTATAAACTTCATGGCGCTCGAGCGAAAACGCCCGATGCAGGCCTCTGATAAGCGGAGACAAAGAGGAAGGCAGAAAATAGGCTATAATGTAGAAACCTGGGTTTGCAGTGAAAGACCTGCCCTTGGACAGAAATCTACGAATGAAAATGAATATACAATGTCAACATCAGACATGACCTACATCGTTCATCTATGTCTTGAGGATTAAATTAGCTCCATGATGGTGATCTCAAGGATATTCTGCACCACATCTTTCTCTGAATATGTTTTCTCTTCCTGTTCAAAAGGAAATAAGTCGCTGCAGAAACTGTTTGCACCTACATCTCTGCACAAATTCACTCAAAAATTGAAGAAACCAGAAGCAATGTTTGTAAAGTGGTCAACATGCTGCAATGATTGCTCCCACCAGTATGCTCCGTGGGAACACGGGTTAAAAGAAATAATCGCATGCTATACAGGGTGATTCGCGACTAATGACCCGGGCTTTAGGAATCAGTTCTATACGCCATTTTGAGCACAAAATGTAATATGAACATGGGTCCGATTGTAATTAGTTTGAAAGTTATTGGTAAAAATCCAAACGACATACAATGAATCAGGGTTTGGAGTTCCTTTCATCATAATACGAACATTATAACGTAAACTAAACGGAGGGCTGCGGTGTTGCGTGAAGTACTGGGGTGAAGGGGAAGATAGGTGTGGTGATTATGGTAAGTGAGCTTTATTGATAGAATTTAATTTTTGGAAATTGATATTCTGCTAGGTAACAATGCTGTTAAACATTTTAATATGTTTCAAAATATGGTAAGTCACTTGACTTATGTATGTTTATTTGAACATTTGCATTAACTTAGCCTACATGTAAAACTGAAAGTAGGCAATTTCTTAACAATAATAATTTTAATATCACATCACAAAGAAATACGTTTAGCCTGTAACTGATGTTACATAATAGAGTGTCAAATAACAGAATCTACAATATTACTAAAGTTCACTTTGAAAACATGTTGCTTATAATTATGCATGTTTACTTGAGCATTTTGCATTACATGTCAAACTGAATTCATCACTTTAATATCACATCACAATGGCTTAGCACAGTGTGGAATATTCATACAACTGACTTAGCACATTTCGGAAAAAAAAAAACTGAAAATATGATGGGAATAACACGAAACGTAACACCGTTTGGAAAGTTTAAAGTGTATTCCTATATACAGAGTGTCAAAAAGTATCCAACATTTTAGGAGGTGCTAGTATACATCAAAACCATATAAAAAAAATGTCGAATAAACATGGATCCTACGACACATACTTTCTGAGATCTGAACACTTGTTCATAGGAGGCGCTTAATGTGACGTCCATTTATGGCAATGCATTTCTCTGCCCTTCGGTGTAAGGAATCACGCACCCTTTGAAATGGACCTGGTTGTTCTTGATAACCAAAAGTCTAGGGGATTTAGATTTGAGGAACGAGAAGGCCAAGGTGTGGGGCCTCCCCGACCAATCCAGCGTCCTAAAATGTCAGCGTCAGGTGTTCACGCTTATTGCGGAAAAAATGTGCTGGTGTGCCATCATGCATGAACCACATCTGTAGTTTTTGCTGACATGGCACACAATCCAGCAAGGTACGCAATACGTTAATAAGGAAGTCCTGATAACAAGCTCCAGTTAATCTCTGTGGTAGCACGTATGGTCCTCAATCTATCGCCAAGAACGCCTGCCCATACGTTGATTGAGAATCGGTGCTCATGCTTTGTTTTTTCAAGTGCATGGGAATTTTCATCAGCCCACACATGCTGATTACGAAAATTCACAACACCATTTCTGCTGAACCCCGCTCATATCTGCAACCTAACTTTTGTTTTCAGAATTCCTTGCGACGTATCAGTATTCCATGCCAAGGTTGTTAACTACGGTATGATTATCTGGTAGCCTGCTGTATTGTAGGAGAGAAAAATGCATTGTCATAAATGGACGTCACATTGAGCACCTCTATGAACAAGTGTTCAGATCTCAGAAAGTATGTGTTGTAGGATCCATGTTTATTAGGCATTTTTTTTTTGTTTTAAATGCATACTTACTTACTGGCTTTTAAGGAATCCGGAGGTTCATTGCCGCCCTCACATAAGCCCCCCCATTGGTCCCTATCCTGAGCAAGATTAATCCATTCTCTATCATCATATCCCACCTCCATCAAATCCATTTTAATATTATCTTCTCATCTACGTCTCGCCTCCCTAAAGGTCTTTTTCCCTCCGTTCTCCCAACTAACACTCTATAGGCCTATGTATTTCTGGATGCGCCCATACGTGCTACATGCCCTGCCCATCTCAAATGTCTGGATTTAATCTTCCTAATTATGTCAGGTGAAGAATACAATGCGTGCAGTTCTGTGTTGTGTAACTTTCTCCATTCACCTGTAACTTCATCCCTCTTAGACCCAAATATTTTCCTAAGCACTTTATTCTCAAACACCCTTAACCTATGTTCCTCTCTCAAAGTGAGAGTCCAAGCTTCACAACCATAAAGAACAACCGGTAATATAACTGTTTTATAAATTCTAACTTTCACATTGTTTGACAGCAGACTGGATGATAAGAGCTTCTTAACCGAATGATAACAGGCATTTCCCATATTTATTTTGTGTTTAATTTCCTCCCGCTTGTCATTAATATTTGTTACTGTTGCTCCGAGATATTTGAACTTCTCCACCTCTTGAAAAGATAAATTTCCAATTTTTATATTTCCATTTCGTACAATATTCTCGTCACGAGACATAAGCATGTACTTAGTCTTTTCGGGATTTACTTCCAAACCTATCCCTTTACTTACTTCCAGTAAAATCCCCGTGTTTTCCCTAATCGTTTGTGGATTTTCTCGTAACATATTCACGTCATCCGCATAGACAAGCAGCTGATGTAACCCGTTCAAATGCATACCATCACCTCCTAAAATATTGGATACTTTTCCTTTTAATATCCAGTAGATGTAATGGAAATACTGACAACCTGTTAAATTAAAAATCTTTTATAAAGGACTTAATACAGTTTGAAAAATCACCTTCCATTGGTTTATTTTTTTTTAAATATATAAAATAAGTAAATAAAGCATTTTTGGCTTGATATCGTAACATATAGACTCTATGTAACGGTGCTTATATGTAAATTAAAACAGAGTTAAGATTCATTGTTCCGCCAGCAATACACGGGATGACGTCATGGCATTTAATACAGCAGATTCTAGTTTGTGTGTGGGGAGCCGGAAAATGTTAATCAAGAGCTTGAACCAAAGTCCCTCAGGATAGTGTTCCCTTGAGGATAACTCCAATAATCCGAAAAGCTTCCACGTAGAAGGAATTGTATTACTGTATGCAAGGATGCATGTATGAGGTACTCCAGGATATATGGGCAATACGGTATGGAAGGATCTATCTAATACCAAATTCAAGGAACATAGGGCTACATGCAGTTGGTGAACTGTAGTACAAAAACATTCATCCACGACAGAGGACGTTACACTGATTTAAGTACAGGAATATACATTTAAAAAAGGCATATGACTCGGTTAAGGGAGAAGTTTTATATAATATTCTTATTGAATTTGATATTCCGAAGAAACTAGTTCGATTAATTAAAATGTGTCTCAGTGAAACTTACAGCAGAGTCCGTATTGGCTAGTTTCTATTTGATGCTTTTTCAATTCACTGCGGGCTAAAGCAAGGAGATGCACTATCACTTCTACTTTTTAACTTTGCTCTAGAATATGCCATTAGAAAAGTTCAGAATAACAGACTGGGTTTGGAATTGAACGGGTTAAACCAGCTTCTTGTCTACGCGGATGACGTGAATATGTTAGGAGAAAATCCACAAACGATTAGGGAAAACACGGAAATTTTACTCGAAGCAAGTAAAGCGATGGGTCTGGAAGTAAATCCCGAAAATAAAAAGTATATGATTATGTCTCGTGACCAAAATATTGTACGAAATGGATACATAATAATTGGAGATTTATCCTTCGAAGAGGTCGAAAAATTCAGATATCCTGGAGCAACATTAACAAATATAAATGACACTCGGAGGAAATTAAACGCAGAATAAATCGACCCTCTCAAGTACTAACATCGTAACTCATTTTTTACATTTTTCAGGAGATGAAAATGAAGTTTTAAAATGATCGTGTAAACTAGTGTATACAAAAATGTAGAGTAATAATAAGATTTTACATACAATTGGGAAGGTTTAGAGCTATACAATGATAGTACTGGGAGAAAAAGAAATAATTTAAGACCATATTAACTAGGACAACTCAAACCCATAAAAAATTGAGTTACAATGTTAGTACTTGGGAGGGTCGAAATATGGGAAATGCGTGTTATAATTCGGTTGAGAAGCTTTTGTCATCTAGTCTGCTGTCAAAAAATCTGAAAGTTAGAATTTATAAAACAGTTATATTACCGGTTGTTCTGTATGGTTTGTGAAACTTGGTCTCTCAATTTGAGAGAGGAGCAGAGATTAAGGATATTTGAGAATAAGGTTCTTAGGAAAATATTTGGGGCTAAGAGGGATGAAGTTGCAGGAGAATGGAGAAAGTTACACAACATAGAACTACATATATTGTATTCTTCACCTGAAATAATTAGGAACATTAAATCCAGACGTTTGAGATGGGCAAGGCATGTAGCACGTATGGGTGAATCCAGAAATGCATATACAGTGTTAGTTGGGACGCCGGAGGGAAACAGACCTTTGGGGAGGCCGAGACGTAGGTGGGAGGATAATGTTATAATGGATTTGAGGGAGGTGGGATATGACGATAGAGACTGGATTAACCTTGGTGAGGATAGGGACCGATGGTGGGCTTATGTGACGGCAGCAATGAACCTCCGGGTTCCTTAAAACCCAGTAAGTAAAGTAATGTAATATAAGAATACTGAAAAGAGTTAATTTTTTCTCAGCATAAGAAAAAAATGTATGATATTAATCATGGGTAACTTCTTGTTAAACTCTAGTCAAGGATCTCTTTAGTGTACGATTATAAATTCTAGTACTCTATATTCTGAATCGGGTTTGAACCTTCGAACTTTAACGTAGATGGCATGCGTGGTGTCCACCAGCCATTGCAAGAGATACATTGACGTGGTATTTTCTACATACAACACGGACAGATTCTGCATATTTGTAGCCGGAGGAACATAGCGTATTTGTAACCCAACCGTGATCGCATTCGAAAATTAAATTCTATACCTGTCATTGCATTAAGAAATTAGGTCACATGTTGTTAATATTCGGTAAAGCTAAAAATTTTACCCGAGGGAAAACTCATTTCACAGTTATACCAACTTTTTCGAAGCAAATTGCACTTTGAGTGGAGTGGAGACCGTCTTCTCTACACGAAGAGAGAGATCGGACGGGGAAGCCAATTTAGTAGGGAAACAGGCATGCCATATGTAAACCCACTTTCAGAAATTAAATCTTCAACCCCCGTTTTCATATACATTACAACAGAATTAATTTCCCCATAGACAATATCATCACAATCATCATCCAAGAGAAAGAAGCGGAAAATTTCTACCAGTGTAAACATCCAACGTTCGTTATTTGAATAAAATTGAAACCCGCCCATCTACGAAATTACTCTATAATTGTAACCCAGTTAGTTTAGAATTCTGGGGTAGGGAACCAGAAAAATGAATCAACCAGCTCTGTACTGTACTATTTAAACCTGCACATGTTTCCTGAGGCAGAGTTCTATGGCAACCGAAGGAAAAAAAAAGCCTCTGAAAGATTAAAATAACAAATGAAAGAAGGGTACAATCCATTTTCTGAAAAACTAAATAAATTCAAGAAAAGAATGGAAATTTAATAACCATCAGCTTGACGATAGTGGCTGAAACATGAGATTGTTTTTATTCGTGGGAATTATTTTTCGAATAACAGAAAAATAAAATGTAGAATAAATGTACTTGGTCATAATGTTAGCAATTATTCAGAATTTAAGAATATCAAACATGGAAATCCTCAGGGACCAATTTTATACCTCATTGTTTCTAGTTTATATTACCCATTCAGTCTCAACAATAAATAATTCATCCACAAAAATTTGTACAACTATAGCATTCTAACTTCAACAACCAGGAACTTTCGTAGCTTATATATACAGGGTGATTCACGAGGAAAGGTAAAAAATTTAGGATGTGAATTCTAAAGTATTCTGAGTCAGAAAGTTCATATGAATATGGGTCCGTTTTCGAACGGTTACGGAGATATGGCTCTTTCATTTCACAAAAACGTCTGGGATTCCATTGTACTAACTCCTATTTAGAGATAAATTTAAACTTTATATTCACATATGCATACATACCTAATATTCTAGACGTCGGGCTCAATGTTTTAGCACATTTTCAAAGATATCTCCATGTGCTTCAATGTACTGTTGCGCTAGAGCATAAATCGTTCTTGTCGCTCGGGAGAGTTGCTCGTGGCTGTTCTTTATGCGACGTGCAACATCCAAAATACGGTCGATTAGCGCATCTCTCGTTTCTACCTTCCTTTGGTACCGTATACCAAATCTTTCATCCAACCCCAAAGACAGTAAATACTCATCGATCTGGTATCTTTCTGTTCGGAAAGCGTCGTTCATATTCAGCGACGGCACGCAAGGAACTTTCATCACACAAACCATAAACATACACTATATCGGCGTATTCTGCAGTCGAAAATTTATAAGGCATCTTGAAAAACACAACTGAATACTTTCGATAACTGTATTTGTATAACTACTGCATTGTAGGTAACTGACTGAATTGCTCTTTACTGATAAGTGATACTGTGTTTGTATTACGTGCCAGTTCTCCGTCATTACATCAGACAAGGGCAGGCGACTGGATATTTGTAATGCCCCACCACCCGGTTTGTGAGGTGAATGAACTTCTCTCCACATCGCTCATAATGCAGATTCCAATGTTACGTCATTCATTGCAATCGGTGACCTTGTCTCACGTCTCACATCAGCAGCAAGTGTTAACGTCTGATTCACATTGGGGCTAGATGTATTACCAAAAAAAAAAAAAAAAAAATGCATCTAGCTCCATCATCGTTCGAAAACGGACCTATGTTCATATGACATTTTTCACTCAAAATGGCCTAAGATATCGTACCCTAAATTTTTTACCTTTCCTCGTGAATCGCTCTGTATATTATAATAGTAATAATAATCGTAATGCTATTTTCAGATAATACAAGAATGATTAATTATCTCAAGTAAACCATAAAAGTACTTCTTAAACACTTCTAGTATAGTGTTTAACGCAATGAATAAATTGGTTTAGTGCAAATAAACTTGCACTCAATGTTGATAAAATCAGAATAGTTTATAATTCAGTAAATAAATAATAATTCTTCGTTTTCTCCAATATTAGAAAGAAAACAGAATCGATTTCAAAGAATTTATATGCACAAAAATTTTAGTTTGGAATTGGGTAATCACTTGAACTGGAAAACACATAGAGAATAAATATATGATCACTCAATTGAGCTCTGCACATTATGCATTAAGATCTTTAACCTCTATTCAAGAAATAAACGTCTTTAAAACAACATACTTTATTTAATATGTATACAGGGTGATTCATAAGTAGTTACCGTCATATTTCCGAAGATATTTTAAGTAAGAATGTCACATAAACATGGATTCTATAGTCAGTATTTTCAGTTACACTAATTTGAAGTTGTTTTTAATTTTTTTTCTTTAGTTTTAAGAGTAAAAGAATATTACAGATAGAGAATTACCTATTCAGAGCCATAATTTATTTCATTAGCTATTATTCTGAAGGTAAAAATATTATTGTGAATTCCATAGTTCCTTCGTACAGTATTTTTTTTTTTCGATTTCAAACTACAAAATTACATCTTTCTCACGCGCTTATTATAACAGATGTTACAAATCATGGCACTCTTGTAAACTCTTTAAGATTGTACAATAGCATGCAAAATTGAATTGTAAATAATCAAGTTGCTAGAAGTCGTGTGATTTGTAACAATTGTTGTATGATTAAGCGTGTAAGAATAAAGTAATTCTTAGTTATAGAAATTGAAAAAAAAGAACTGTGCAAAGAAACTATGGAATTAACCATATTTTTAGCTTCAGAATACTAACCAATTAAAGAAATGATACTTCTGAATAGTTGATTCCCTATTTGTAATATTAGAGATGTTTTACAAACAACTTCAAATTTGTGTAACTCTGAAAATAATTACAAAACGACTCATGTTTACATAGAATTTTTTGCTCAGAATGTCATCGGAAATAAGCTCAAGAAGTGGCGGTAAATCCTCGTGAATCACACTGTACATTTTTCATTTTATAAACTCGTAATATATGGACTAAAATCTTTGCCTGTCTCACCTTATGCTGAATGTATGATATTTTTACTTTACAAAAGACATCCCTAAATATACTGAAGAGGGCTGTAATGTTTGTATTCCACAAATATTGTAACATAATTATTTTACAAATTCTACAAGTAAATAAGAGAATTTATTCCTTGAATAAATAGATAATTTAATCCACTATTATTAAGCACATCATATTATTCCTTGTCACAGTAAATCAGGAGCAGTCGGAGTCTAAAATATTTTAAGTACACTCTACTTACAATCCGAAATATCTTTATTAAACAGAACTAGACTCTTCCGGAAGTCTTTAAATAGTCCTAAATGACCAAGTTGTTAGTTTTTCTCCTCTCTCTCTCCCTCTTCCTTTTTTTTTCGCTTTTTATTACCTTTATATATTACTTAATCATTTGTATCTGTATGTCATTTAGTACGATTTTGCTAATCAACATTTTATGTCTTGTAACCCACATGTATTTTCCTATTAGTATATATTAACTGTATACTATATCTCAAGTGAATTAATCGTCGAATTTATCTCGAGCAGTTTATGTCTTATAAATTGTGTGTGTGCGTTTGTATATATCACTTTGCCACTTTCTACCCCTTCTTTCTCACTCTTCCACTCCTTCAATTCTTTCTTCCAATGTTGGCCGTCTCCTTTCTCATTCTACCCTTCTTCTTCTTTGTAACTTTTCCATTTTCCTACCTCGCCTTCCTCTTTCTTCCACTTTTCTATCTCCTTTCTCACTCTTCCACTTTTCTTCCTCTCCTTTCACATTCTTCCACTTTTCTTCTTCACCTATCTTACCCTTTCAATTGTCTTCCTCCGCTTTCTCACTTTTCCACTTTTCTTCCTCACTTTTCCAATTTTAACACTATTCCTCGTTTTTTTACCCATCCACTCCACTGTTCTTCTAATTCTTCCTCACCCTTCCACTTTTCTTCCTCTCCTTTCTCACTCTTCCACTTTTCTTCCTCTCCTTTCTCACTCTTCCACTTTTCTTCCTCTCCTATCTCACTCTTCCACTTTTTTTCTCTCCTTTCTCACTCTTCCACTTATCTTCCTCTCCTTTCTCACTCTTCCATTTTTCTTCCTCTCCTATCTCACTCTTCCACTTTTCTTCCTCTCCTATCTCACTCTTCCTCTTTTCTTCCTCTCCTATCTCACTCTTCCACTTTTCTACCTCTCCTATCTCACTCTTCCACTTTTCCCTCTCCTTTCTCACTCTTCCACTTTTCTTCCTCTCCTTTCTCACTCTTCCACTTTTCTCCCTTTGCTTTCCCACTCTTTCACTTTTCTTCCTCTCTTTCCTCATTCCTCCACTTTTCTTCCTCTCCTTTCACACTCTCCCTGTTTTCTTCCTCGCCTATCTTACTCTTTCAATTTTCTTCCTCTCCTATCTCACATTTCCATATTTCTTCCTCACTTTTATCATTCTAACTCTTTTCTTCCTCGACTTTGACATCCATTCACTCCACTCTTCTTCTAATTCTTTCTCACTCTTCCACTTTTCTTCCTCTATTTTCTTACTCTTCCAATTTTCTTCCTCTCCTTTATTGTTCTTTCATTTTTCTTCCTCTTCTTTCACTTTTCTTCCTCTCTTTTATCATTCTTCCATTTTCTTCCTCTCCTTTCACATTCTTCCACTTTTCTTCCTGGTCTATCCTACACTTTCAATTTTCTTCCTCGTCTTTCTCACCCATCCACTTCCCTTTTCTTCTAATTCTTTCTCACTCTTTCATTTTTCTTCATTCTCTTTCTCACTTTTTCACTCTCTTCCTCTCCTTCCTAATTCTTACGCTTTCCTTCCAATTCCTCCTCTCTTCCAATTTTCTTCCTCTTCTTTCTCACTCTTCCACTTTTTTCACTCCTTTCTCATTCTTCCATTTTTCTTCCTTTTCCTCTTCTTTCACTTTTCTACCTCTCTTTATCATTCTTTCATTTTTCTTCCTCTCCTTTCACATTCTTCTACTTTTCTTCCTCGCTTATGTTACACTTTTAATTTTCTTCCTCGTCTTTTTCATCCATCCACTCCATTTTTCTTCTAATTCTTTTTCACTTTTCCACTTTTCTCCCTCACCTTTTACACTCTTTCACTTTTCTTCCTCTCCTTCCTAATTATTACGCTCTCCCAAACCCTTCTCACTCTTCCACGTTTCTACCTATCCTTTTCCACTCTTCCATTTTCTTCCTCATTCTTCCACTCTTCTTTCTTTCTTTCTTTCTCACTCCTTCACTTTTTTCTTCTTCCTTCCCATTCTTCCTCTCCTTTCTCACTCTTCCACTCTTTTTTCCAATTCTTTCTCACTTCCATTTTTCTCTCTCTTCTACTTTTCTTCTCCTTTCTCGGTCTTTCACTTTCTTTTCACTTGTTTTCCTATCTACTAGTTTTCTTCCTCTCTCGCTCTCCTGCTACTTTTCGCCTCCTTTGTCGCTCTTCAACCTTGTTGTTCTTTTCACACTTAAATTAAGTTTTCTTCTTGTCCCTGAACATGCTATTTCCAATCTATCATCTAAGTACCGCTTCATTTCCTCTTTTTTTTTTCCTTCTATTTCATGTACTTTACCATTTTTTTTTTCATTTTTTTTTCTTTTGTTGTTCTTGACTTTTTTTTTTCACTGCGACTTGTTAACTTACATCTATTTTTCTTCTCTTGCTTCTACTTTCTATTTCCACTCCCATTTCTCTCTATCCTCACACTGTACCTCTTCCTTGTTTTGCGTATTCTTTTTCTTCTTCTGCGTCTTCTTGTTATTGCATCACACATTTTGTTTCCGGCTGGTGGCCTTGTTACTCCTAATAAAAGCCCAGGAACACAAATCCTTAATTCTACATGACAAGCTCATAGTTTTCTGTCACGGAGTTCATCTAGCAAGCGGTCGTCAAACAAGCGGGTCATGAACTTTGTAATCCCATTAAAGAGGCTCCACATAATCGCATTACCCGCATATCGCGTGTTAGGTACCTTCTGACAGTTAAACTCCCGATACTATTATTATTGTCAAACCACATAATTCTCCAATAAAGATAAATAATAAATCACCGAAGCCCTGTCCTCCATTGTCTATACCAATACCATTTCTACAATGGAGTGTAAAGATACTTTGCATTTTAACCTATCAAAACCGTCTATCTCTGCAATATTGTCCAGAAATTCTCACTTTCGTCTTGTCGCGTTTGATTCGCAATTGTTTCCACATATCAGTAACGTAGGGGAGAAGTGGGTACAGTGAGACAGAGAGAACAGTGAGACATTTTTTATTAGATGGTAAATTTTGATGTTGAGATGTTAGTAACAGTGGAGTTGTATGTTGTATGAGTAAAGTAACAGTATTTTCATACTCGATTTGATTCTAGTTATAAAGGTGAGTGATGGAAAAATAATTCGTAATTTTTCACTCTAGAAGTAAAATTTTGGCTTATGTTTAATGAAGGTTATATTGGATATACAAATTAAATAGAAATATGAATGTGTTGTTACCTAATACTATGGTATTTGACGTTATGTTTTGCAAAGTTTCGTCTTTCTTGTTTTGATTTTGAAGTGATAGCACCATTTTCAAACGAACTATGCGTAAAGGGAACAGTGAGACATGTCATTGAAGGGTACACTGAGACGTCTCACTGTTCCCATTTACCAATGATTTGCAAAAATAAACTGTATTTATATTACATTTACCAGTAACTAACATTAAAAATGAACATACTAGTAACCAATTTAGGAACTATAGCTTAAAATAATGGATACATTACATTTTAATGGTTTCTTAAATAAAAAATTATTCACAAAATTTAAAAAAATATATTAAAAATAATAAAGAATTAAATTAAATTCTTATGATTATAAGCTTTGTTGTCACCAAAAATTGATTTTATTTTTTAGCAAAAGTTCGAAAAGTCATGGAAAATTCACTTTTACAGATGTTCCAGATGTTTCAATGGTTTCGAAGTCAGACATCAAAATGATTCTAAATAAGTCTACCGAACATGGCAAGATAAAGAGACAGCAAGCTTTCTTTTCTTTTGAAATAAATGTAAATCATTTCAATGTCCATTAATAGACACTGGTGTCTCACTGTACCCTCCTGAATGGGAACAATGAGACATTTGCATTTTTTTGACAAACACGCATTGTAGCCTATATTATGTCCTTTATCTATTAACATTTCTGTTTATGTATTATTGTACTCCATGTTTTAATGTATATTTCTATTGCACTTGATTTTAAAAATGCTTTAAATTTCACTTGCATACATATGTCTTAATATTTTGTGTCTCACTGTACCCACTACTCCCCTACACCATAGCCTACTTACCAATTAACTCAGATGTGATCAATCAATATAAGTTTTCTTAGCATCAAGTACGCCCAATAAACTTTCTTTTATGTAATAACGTCCCGTGGTCTAAGTCATCCTGCCTAGGACTCGGGTTACGGAATACGCGCTGGTACGAGTCATCATGGGCGAATAAATTTTCTCATGAAATTTCGGCCAGTGTATGGGACCGGTGCCTGCCCAGCATCGTGATGCCCTTTGGAAGCTACGATAGGTAGCGAAATCCGGTTTCGAAAGCCAGCTATAACGGCTGGGAGGGGGGACCATCGTGCTAACCACACGGTACCACTATTTTGCTTGGATGATCGTACACCTCTGCTTCGGCATGTGAACGTTAGGCTAGCAGCCGACTGGTCGGTATGGGCCCTTCAAGGGCTGTGGCGCCATGGATTATTATTATTATTGTTGTTATTATTATTATTATTATTATTATTATTACGTAATAATACTTTCATAATTCTACATTTTAACTACATTTCAATCTTTTTCAAATACATTCTGTTTATAGGTAGAGTTAAATATGAACAATTCCAACATTCGTAGTCGGAGTATATGACCGGAGCCATCTTGTGTTATACTAGGGCATTCAATACGTAATGGCAAACAATACTGTAAATCAGCGTTTCTAGCTTCTAGGAATCTTTTAGTACGTAATAGAGGAGCGATTTTTGCATAAATGTGGAATATTAGAAGTCTTTAAGTAACCAAAGTTTATGAATACAGGGACTGTTTCTGATAGTAAATACAGAAATAAACAGATAAACAAGTAAATTAGTAAATAAATAAATAATGAATAAATGAGCGAATGAACAAATACACAAATAAGCAAATAAATTGATTAACAAATATACACACAAACAAGTAAATAAACAAATAAATTGATTAAAAATACACAAATAAACAAGTAAATAAGTAAATTAATTAATTAACAAATACACAAATAAACAAGTAAATGTGTAAATAAAGAAATAAATAAACGAATGAACAAGTACACACGTAAATAAGTTTCAATTTAAATTCAACTCTATTCAATTTTATTTACAATTTACATTTGAATTGAATACATATGAATAGATACCCGAAATGAGCATATGCTCGTGCTCGGGTACAGTCCAGCAGTCTACATAAATTTTACAGGGTTCAAATAATAATGCTGATGATATAAATAATAGTAACAAAAATAATAATAATAATAATAATAATAATAATAATAATAATAATAATAATAATAATAATAATAATAGTGATAAAACAAAAATATTTACAATAATAAAATAAATACTAAGACGGATAAAATAAAATATAAAACCACTAGCGAGAGTTAACACAACTTAAATAAGCATATAATAACCGGAAAAAATGCCAAACTCGAAAATCAACAGAAAAGTTCGTTGTATCGCAGACGATAGCAACCGCCGTATTGACATAATATAAATAAATTAATTAACAAATACACAAATAAACAAGTAAATAAGTAAACAAATAAATTAACAAATACACAAATAAACAAGTAAATAAGTAAACAAATAAATTAACAAATAAACAAATAAACAAGTAAATAAGTAAACAAATAAATTAACAAATACACAAATAAACAAGTAAATAAGTAAACAAATAAATTAACAAATACACAAATAAACAAGTAAATAAGTAAAAAAATAAATTAACAAATACACAAATAAACAGGTAAATAAGTAAACAAATAAATTAACAAATACACAAATAAACAAGTAAATAAGTAAACAAATAAATTAACAAATACACAAATAAACAAGTAAATAAGTAAACAAATAAATTAACAAATACACAAATAAACAAGTAAATAAGTAAACAAATAAATTAACAAATACACAAATAAACAGGTAAATAAGTAAACAAATAAATTAACAAATACACAAATAAACAAGTAAATAAGTAAACAAATAAATTAACAAATACACAAATAAACAAGTAAATAAGTAAACAAATAAATTAACAAATACACAAATAAACAAGTAAATAAGTAAACAAATAAATTAACAAATACACAAATAAACAAGTAAATAAGTAAACAAATAAATTAACAAATACACAAATAAACAAGTAAATAAGTAAAAAAATAAATTAACAAATACACAAATAAACAGGTAAATAAGTAAACAAATAAATTAACAAATACACAAATAAACAAGTAAATAAGTAAACAAATTAATTAACAAATACACAAATAAACAAGTAAATAAGTAAACAAATTAATTAACAAATACACAAATAAACAAGTAAATAAGTAAACAAATTAATTAACAAATACACAAATAAACAAGTAAATAAGTAAACAAATTAATTAACAAATACACAAATAAACAAGTAAATTAATAAATAAACGAATGAACAAGTACAGAAGTAAATAAGAAACTAAATAAATTAACAAATACACAAATAAACAAGTAAATTAATAAATAAACGAATGAACAAGTACACAATAAACAAGTAAATAAGCAAATAAATGAATTAACAAATACACAAATAAACAAGTAAAGAAATAAATAATATATTTTGATACCATAGTAACCACACTAACAGAAATGCACAGACAAATAACCATCTCGATAAATGCTGTTCTCTGGTGTAAATTAATGCCATAATATGAGATGCAAAGCGACTGATATACTTAGCTAGGAAGTCTGTAACTCGCTTTTGTGACGCGAGAGGCGCTGTTATCTAACGGACGACGTGTAATTATCCAGGTTTATTAAGTCTTCATTACTCAGCAATAATACCCGGCGCCACGCCGCGCCGTCAATGTGTTAAAAGTGCTCTCAAGTTGCTTTCAATGTGTTAGTTTCGTAGCCGCTCAGTCGCCAACTGAAGGATCTTGGTTAAGCCTTCTCCTGTGAAGCACACCGAGAGCTATTTCATATTCTTATTGTGCGATGCAAGGAGGTCGTATATATTATGAAGGTAGAAATAATTACTATGCGATTTTTCATAAATATACACGATCTCAGAAACCCTACTAATATAAAAGCAGTTTATAGCATATCTATTTGAGTCTATCAAGTGAAGATAAGAAAATGAAATTAATTTGTTTATACTCAGTATGATATGATTGTGGAAGAATTCTCATTTCGTACAATATTTTTTTAAGGGGTAAAATTTTTGGAAATATTCAACATTTGTTTCCTCCATTACTATATTTTGTACAATTATGAAAATTGGTATTGTAAAACACTGTCCTTGTGCCATATGAAAAAAAAATTATGATTAAAAAAAATTATATATATATATTTTTTTTTCTCAAAATTCAAAATGATGCCAGTTTACTGTGCAGTGATGAAGTGTTTCCCTCGTAACTCATAAAATTGTTAACTTTTTCATGTTTTCTCTCTTTTATTTTATTGCTGATACTCATGTTTACAATATCATGCTACTTTCAACTGCATTCCTTAATAAATAATATTTTTTTTTATTTTGTGTTAGGAGGAAATACTGATATTTGACCATTTTAAATGAATTTATTTTTTATCAGACAACCTATCATAGGTAGAGAAGTGATCTTGCATCATATTATAGATACGACATGCATAAATACCATAAAAAATTTCACCATAGAATGTTAGATAGTTTTTGAGTTATCTAGGAAAAGCTTCATCACTGCACAGTGAAATATATTTTGAAAAAAAAAAATGCAAATAATTGTTTTAAAATCGTAAAAATATTTGTTTTTCACAATAGCAGAAGGACAGTGTTTTACACATACTAATTTTCATTATTGTACAAGATACAGTAATGGTGGCAGTTTACTATGCAGTGATGAAGTGTTTCCCTCATAACTCATAAAATTGTTAACTTTTTCATGTTTTCTCTCTTTTATTTTATTGCTACTCATGTTTAAAATATCATGCTCTTTCAACTACATTCCTTAACAATAATATTTTTTGTTTATTTTGTGTTAGGAGGAAATACTGATATTTGACCATTTTTAAAGCAATTTATTTTTTATCAGACAATCTATCAAAGGCAGAGAAATGAACTTGCATCATATTGTAGATGTGACATGCATAAACACACAAAAAAAAATTCATCATAGAATGTTAGATAGTTTTTGAGTTATCTGGGAAACGCGTCATCACTGCACAGTAAACTATAGTTTGAAACAAAAAATGCAATTTTTTTTAAATAGTAAAAATACATATTTTTTTGATTTCATAATAGCATAAGGACAGTGTTTTACACATACTACATTTCATTATTCTACAAGATACAGTAATGAAGGAAAAAAATGTTGAATATTTCCAAAAATTTTACTGCTGTAAGCTGTATCTAACCCCTTAATTTAAAAACAAAATGGAATTATTTAAATATTATGTGACAAATACAAAAAACTATGACTCACACAAAATGTACTCCAAAGATTTTCTAACAGATTCACGTAGGTTATAACATGGGTGGGACTTTTACAGTCTAAAAAATAAACGATGACATATTTCGTATACAGTGGTCGGATTGGAGGTACACTGGCGTTCAAAGATACTTGACCCATACTAATCCATAATTTGTTGGTGTAAATGTAGTTTCTTTACTTAGGCCTATAACTTCTATGAATAAATGGCGAAGACATTAGCCATATACCTGCAATATAAAATTCAATATTTCATCTCCATCTGCTGGTTGTAAAACAAGACTGGATTTAGCAGATAACCATTGATGTTGTCAATTATAAGAATAATTGGTGGTGGTGGTGGTGGTGGTGGTGGTGGTGGTGGTATCAGCAGCATTAACATCGAATAATATTACTAGGCTTCATATTGTGACAGCGACGTGAGATTCGAACTCACGACCAGCGTCCCGCAAGAGAGCAGATCGCGCGGGCTCCACGAAGCACTGAGGGACGGCGCGCGGCGGAGAGAAGAGAGGGGAAAGGGCCTACGCGCGAGGGGAGGCTGCGCGCGCAGCTGCTACTTACGGAGTGAAGGGGGAACGGACCTTCCCGACTCTTCCAGAAGCCCGTCGAAGTGGAAAAATCGCGAATTCGAAGTTTCTCGGTTACGTTGCTGTGGTTATAAATTACGGACGCGAAGGAGTGTGTGTGTGATTCGTGATTAGTTCAGTGAGTAAGCCAGTGAACAGAGCAAGCTAGCCAGTCTTGTGTACCGGAGTTCGACTTGAGTGTGCGTCCGCAACTGTGTCAGCATCCGAAGGCCTGAGTTCGAGTGCAGTGGACCGCAGTTGGAGGGACCTGAGTTCGAGTGCAGTGGACCGCAGTTGGAGGGACCTGAGTTCGAGTACAGTGGACTGTCTCTGAAGGTCTGTGGTTCGAGATACTGTGAACTCGAGTGACTGAGCTAGAAGAACTGTGAACTGAGAACTGATAGTTCTGATTTGTAAATAGTGCTTTGTAAATATTAGTTAAGATTAACAGTTCAGTGTTGTTCGTAATAGTCCAAGTAAATTGTCATTGCCGTCAGTGGAGTGCTATAACGAATACTGTGTTGAGTGAAAATCCTATTGTTGACGAGAGCGTTTAAGGTGAATTGTAGAAAGGAATTATTGTTGGAAGAATAAAATCCTATTTTTGAGTTGAAATAAATTTACAATATTCTAGCTACCAATAAACTGGAATGAAGTTGTCTGATTCGAAGTATATGTGACGTCACAGCGCCGGTACAGGTACGTTCGTGTACAAAATAATTATGCATCCTCTGCCCTCTTCCTCTAGGAAATCAAAACCGGACGCAGTCATAGTGAGTAGTCTTATTGATCACTGCTCTTACTAGCCGTATTATTTAAATAACTACATCTTTGTGGCTGATTGAAGGTTCACTGTAGAGGTAAAATGTCTTAGGTAAGACGCTCAAGCGTGTAATATTGCAGGACATAGTTGAGGATATTTGAACTAATATTTTCACTGTAAATATAGACAACATTACATATAAACTGTCAAGAAATGGATTCGAAACACCTCAAAATCTGTGCTTCAGTGGCTGGTCATGATAATATCTTTGAAAAATATTGGAGTGGAAGAGGTCAAATGACTTTATTGTCAAACGCCAGGCATTAGAAAACAACAACAACATATAAACTTTATAAAATGAACGTAAAAGTGACAAAAACAGTACAATGAAAGACACTGCTATACCAAAGTACGCAGAAAGTGTGTTGAATGTAATCCAAAAGAAGCAGCACCATAAAATTCTGAAAATTATGACGATATTAACTCGACGTTAGCATGGATTTGTGTAGCCCACCATGATGTTCAGTGCCAACATCCCAATCAATAAATTATATAATCTACATTTTAGGGAATTTCTAGAAAAGTACATGAAAATTAGTAGTTTTTCAGTGGTGAGCGAGATGTAAGATCCTAATGAAACACGAAAAATATCACACAATAGGAATATCTTCTACTACATCATGCACCAATAACGTCATGTGCTATTGAAAGAATTTCTTGCAATATAAAATAATTTCAAGTGACATCCGCATATGTCCAAGTTCCGTAACTTACGAATGCACGTTATTATTGACTGCAAAGATCACGACGAAAATGAACATCACGGCTCAAGCATGTGTTTACTAGTATAGCTTCAGAATGTCGGGAACACGAAGCGACGACCTGTTTGTTTATATCCTTATCCGTTGCATTACCTGTGTCCGGCGTACTATATACCCAATGTTTCTTTAACTTCAGGCTTTAGGTAGCTAGAATACGAAGCCTAAATATGACCATGCCAGAAAAAGCATTCTTCCTAATTCATCTTTCAATAATTCCAAGTTGGTATCTTTCCGTTTCTGCAGTGAAAATAATCAATCCCCACCTGAACAAGATTCAGAGATGCCTGTTACACGTAATTACCAGCTCAAAGGGGTTACGTATGGCTGTTCATTAATATCCCTATAAATTGGCAGAGCTTTAATGACGTTAAATCAATACACGAGCCGTCTACGAGACGCGGATAATCACTGTGCGGCAATATCAAAGGACCAAGGATCGAACAGATGGAGGACAATAATTCTGGTTAGAGTTGTGCGTCAATTAATTATAATCACAATGTAGTCTATATTTTAATGCTGTGGAAATACTGCATATGGGCTATTCGATATAAAATCGATCAGTAAAACACATCGCATTTTTTTATACTCTCATTTTTTTCCCTATTTATACAAGGCGCTAAGGAGAGTGCCTTTTCAAAAATATACTACCGAAAATCAAACGGTTTTTCGTATTTTTAAGCGACAAATTTAGCGTATTTTATAAAAACAAGCCTCTTTCAGCGCTCAGAACTCTGGAACTATTTACTGCAGAACATTGAACGGGAGCTCATTTTGAAGCTGACATTTGGTAGGTTATGTTAAGATGTAATCCTTAATTTTATTGTACACAGAGAGACAGATAATCTGATTTCACTTACTTAACTTACTAGGCTTTTTGCCAATTTGTAAAAATATAAAAAAATATTGAGAAAAAAACTTGCATTATTAAGAGGGATTCGGCATTGTTTGCTTAGTGGTATGGCAATAAGTTTCGAGGGTATTAAATAGATTATTTTCACACGCCTGAACTTGAATGGCGCAGTACCGCACGCACTGGCCGAGAGCTGAAGATAAGCGAGCGTTGTGCGTCATTTTACTCCTGTGTTTATGAAAACCTTTCATAAATCTAGCACAGCCATGCGCTGCTAGACGACACACCACGTATTTATGTCTCCTGGCTTTGCTTGTCTCGGCTAGCTCCCGCCTCACAGTCAGCTGGTTAGTTCACGCGCGTACTATTTATTTGCTTTATTTGATATTTTCAATACTTTCTTATCAACGTGCCATCAGTAAAAAAATATGTGTTTATTTGTACTTTCAATGCGGAATCTAACTATATATTTTTAAAATATTTTTTCCTAGGCAAAGGCGTCTTAATGAGGAAAAATCTAAATTTCTCCATTTCCATAAAATGTAAGAAAATCTATTTATATGTCAATATAAACTTTAATTTCTCAGGATCAAAATAAACCATGATTTTGATCATTGGTTGAAAGGGTTTCGGAGCCAAAACAGTTTAAAGTTACTAATTTTATGAAAATACGATAAATTTAAATATTTTAAATTTAAACACTATGAAGTTCTGATGCCTCAAATTTTGCACAAGGCATTGTATCACAGTTGTCAACGGGTAGAAAAAGTTTCATTGCATTTAAAAATTGCAAGATTAATTTTCTCTATATTTCGGTCATTTGAGATGGAATAGCTCATATGGTGAAGTGAGACATAAAATTACTATACAATAAAACAAACAATTATTCTCTAAAAACAAAACACAAAATCTCCCTTGTGCAATCAAATTTCTAGCCGATGCCTTATCGTTCAGTTGTCCAGTACATAACTGAAGAAATAAGGGTTGTATTGGGTTGTGTACAGTACTATGGGTGTGCTCCATCTTCAATACGTCAACATTATGAACTATACATCTGTGGGCGGGAGGGAAAATGTCTTAAGTAAAAATTTTATACTTTTCAGGAGAGCAGTAGAAAGATTGAAATGGGTGTCAATTATAGAGTTCTTTTAATTAAGAGATTTTTCCTAGATATTATTTGTTTATATTTCTTTTAAAATAGGTAATGTTGCTCATTTAAGCGATAACAAGAGGGTACCTCTATTATACAGGCAGTGCTGACGCTGGGTGCTAGCTGTTCTGACCACTGAATCTCTATAAAAGGGAAGTGTTCCTAATCACTGAATCTCTACTAAAAGATAGCGTGCTATTATATTGAAGCAAAGTAGAAAGTAACTTGAAAAGAAAATCTTAAGGAGAGAGGATGGTATTTTTTGGTCAAAAATGAGTAAATTTAAAAAAAAAAATTCTTTAAAATACACTGTGATATGTGTGGAATGCATAGCATGACATTTTGTTGGTATTTGTGCCCATATCGGATGTTGAGTCGCCATTTTTAAACTTCCTGCGTTATTGATTTTTAAATCACTCGCCCACTTTTATTGTTGTTTCCGGTAAATTAAAGTTTCAAAAAAAAAATTCTTCTTTAAAATACACTTTGATATGTGTGGAATGCATTGCATATATATATATTTTGTGGATATTTGTGCCCTTATCGGATATTGAGACGTCATTTTTAAACTTCCTGCGCTATGGATTTTTAAATCACACGCCCGCTTTTATCGGTTTCCAGTAACTTCATTTTTTTGCTACATTGCCAGACAAAAATGGATATAATTTTTTTACTATTAAAGATACATGCATGAAATTTAGAACACACGTTCTTTAGACTACTAGGAAACTTTGTTAATTGATTTCATATTAAAAATACGTCCGTTTGTTTGCAAGAAAGGAAATCAGAAAATTGTTATAAATTTTATTTACTTTACAAACGTAGGGACTAACATCAAAATTCTGTTACAGCCAGTTTGAAGAACATGCTTTTGCAAATACATTGCAAAAAACTGTTTGAATCAATCTTTAAAAACGGTTTAGATATATCGGTTTTAGTACAATCCTGCATTGGGTTTTTTTTTCAAATTTGGGCCCCCACATATATTTTTTTTTAATATTTTTATTTGGTTGAGTTGCCACAGCTATGAGCTCTCTACATACAAAAAATTAATATTTTACACCAAATAGGAAAAAAGTTTAAAAAATACCATCCTCTCCCCTTAAGGAAATTCTGATTTAATAACATTGAATACAAAATATTTTCTTCTAAATTAATAACAGGACAGGAAGGGAGGGCAAGTGACCCTATACCCTTTCAAAGGAGCCGCGCCTGATGCCCACAACTAAGACAAACCACTTGAAAATGAAAGGTAACTTACAGGCAGAATTAATTCAACACCTGTACAAGTAATCAGATCCTGTACACTGACTTCATTTTGAATTGAAATTCACTCGGTTTGGTAACCTCTGTTCTTTATTAATGATACGACATATTTCAATTTGTTGTATGTGCCACTCACTTTGAAATAAGATACTAAAATTATTTCTGTAAGGAAAAATATTTTTCTAAGAAATATTTATGACTTAAACAAATTAGAGTCGTAGATAATGAGTGTAATAAATGGTAGCTCGTTTTAATGGCTGAATTGTGCATTTTTAAGCAGCAACTGAACGAAACAGATAGGACAAAAGGTTCTTGTATTTCCAATAAGAGGATCTTTACATTTGAAAGAAAATATAATTTGTAGAATTCCTCTAAAGGCAGAAACAGAATTATATTTCTCGTCTCCCTTTTGTAATATACATAAAATGTATTTCTGCTTTGTTACATTTCCCAGCTTGTCTTTCTAATTAGGAAATGTTCCATAACGTCCTTTGTACCGGACAGGAATCAAGATGGTGGAATATGCAGTATTCAAATGTTATAACAGATTTATTTCACTCATTGAATATTAGATCGTTAACAGAGCATTTCAAAGGAGCTTGTATGCTATTCTTCTTCAAGAAATTAACATTCTGAAGTATTAATAAACCAGACATAAGAACAGGGGTTGCTAAGCGACGGAAACATCGTTCTTATTGAGATACAGAACGATTTTCCTTTCGCCACACTTTATGCATTCAGTATTATCATTTTGTACAACATTATTTTTATAAGAGCTTCTGTCGTATCTTCCTTCTTCTAAGGATCCACTTGCTCTCTTGTTCTGATTCTACATTCTTTACTTTGGTTTATATTCTGTCAACCAAAGATCTCAACGGATCTAAACTATCTCTCAAAAACATCTGTGATATTAAGAAGTATTTGTATTTGAGAGATATCTGTCCGTAAACTAAAGAACTGTGTAGTCAAGAAAATGTGATAGCGTTGATTTCGCGTATAATGTTTTCCTTTAAACCGCTCAAAGTTCGATGGCGTACATCGTAGACTTTTCCCAACCATACACAACAACCGGTAATAGAACTGTTTTATAAATTTTAACTTTCAGATTTTTTGAGAGAAGACTGGATGACAAATGCTTCTCAACCGAATAATAATAAGCATTTCCTATATTTATTCTCAGTTTAATTTCCTACCTAGTAATATAATTTATATTTATTACTGTTGCTCCAAGGTATTTGAATTTTTCCACCTTTTTAAAGGATAAATTTCCTGTGTTTATATTTCCATTTCGTACGTGCTATGTTCTGGTCACGAGACATGATCATATACTTTGTCTTTTCGGGATTTACTTCCAAACCTACCTCATTAATTGCTCAAGTAAAATTACTCTATTTTCTTTAATAGTTTGTGAATTTTCTCCTAACATATTCACGTCATCCGCATAAACAAGCAGCTGATGTAATCCGCTCCATTCCAAATCCTCTCTGTTTTCCTGAGCTTTCCTAATGGCATATTCTAGAGCGAAGTTAAAAAGTAAAGGTGATAGTGCATCTCCTTGCTGTAGCCCGCAGTGAATTGGAAAAGCGTCAGACAAAAACTGACCTATATGGATTCTGCTGTAAGTTTCACTGAGACACATTTTAATTAAGCGAACTAATTTCTTGGGAATATCAAATTCAATAATAATATTGTATAAAACTTTTTTTTTAAACGAGTCATATGCCTGTTTGAAATCTATGAATAACTGATGTACTGTACCTTTATACTCCCATTTTTTCTCCAATAATCTGTCGAATACAAAAAACTCTGATCAATAGTCGATGTATTACACCTGAAACCACAATAATTTACTTACTTACAAATGGCTTTTCAAGAACCAGCAGGTTCATTGCCGCCCTTACATAAGCCCGCCATCAGTCTCTATCCTGTGGAAGATTAATACAGTCTCTATCATCATATCCCATCTCCCTCAAATCCATTTTAATATTATCCTCTCATCTACGTCTCGGCCTCTCCAAAGGTCTCTTTCCCTCCGGCCTCCCAACTAACACGCTATATGCATTTCTTTATCCCCAACAATTTCATCTATATATGGAGTTAATCTTCTCAAAAGGATATTTGACAAAATTTTGTGCGACGTCAACAAAAGTGATATTTCTCTAAAGTTATTGACTGCCAACCAATTAAAACAAATTGTGATTTTAAGAAGCCACTAACAACCCAACGAACAATTTTATTGACGCCCTTTCAAGCAAAAACGATAGGTTTATCAAAGTACTTTCGAAACTACGATAAAAATTAAAATGTCAAACATTATGACTTATGCTCTTTTAAAAAAATTCAATTCAATGACTACATTGTGAAAAAATTACTCCTAGACCTTCTTAACTTAGGCATTATTTAGCCTAAATTCAGACATGCTGGCAGGTTAGACCACCTTGCTTTGGTTCTGCTTTTCGTTTAACTTCGTGGTTTTTGGACTTTTCTCCTTTAGACGCAATGACTTGGAAGCCACAAAACTCACACACATACACATAGGCTACATAAACAAGATAGAATTCAGTTATACAAGAAATCTCTCCTTGGAAATCATGTTTAGTGTTCAAATAAAAGCAGAAAATTGTGTGTGCATTAATATAGTTCCATCCATACAAATTCCACAGCAGTATTATATATCAGTGTTTAATGTTGGTTTGTTATTGAGCATGAAGCCATATGTAAGAGAACTCTGAAACAAACTTACTTCCGCGACTCCATCGCAGAGTAGCAACAGACAGACAGATCGTGGCTTTACGACGTAGGCTGTGGAGCAGGGGAAGCAGCAGGATTACTCCCCGGCTCTCCAAGTTTTCGGAGTATTGGTCTTCTGTTTTTATTGCAAAGTGATATTTCAACTTGGCTTCTCTACCAACTTCCATTTGGAGTCCTAAGTTGGAGCAGTAATTAGATTAAAAATGATTCCAGATTTGCAGATAAAAAGTACTAGAAGATATAACCAGGAAACCTCAGGGGAAAGTTTAAAATGGCCTCTCATTCTAGAGACATTCATTTTTACCCCCACTCCATCTGTAGAGATGATAGTAGAAGTCTATAGCCTATAGAATACGAATTTCAGACACAGAAATTTATTCTGTGTATATTATACAGTGAAACCTGTTCAAGACGGAAGTGACATGGTCCTAATTTTTTTTTCCGTTGTGGACAGCTTTCCGTATTATTCAGGTGTAACATTAAAATAGAATTTTTGTCATTCATATACATGAAAAACAAAATGGCATGCCGCAAACTGCAAGAAATACAAAATATTCCATTTAACACTCTTCACATTAAATCAGCTTTCTGTCGTATATTACGTTGGAGAATCATCTTGATTAAAATCTCATTTTCTGTATAAATATTATGTAACTCACTCATCAGTCATTAAACATGACTAAAGTTCACTAATCTCATTCTATTTAATATCTAACACTATACTCTAATACTGTACAGCATATCACTGCATATTATTAATTAATTGGACTAGGAGCCATCTATTAGAAGCCTTGAATTCTGGTTTATTTAATTTCTTTCCCAGTTCAATAGCTTGCTTTGCAGAACAGATCCAGAAATGGCTTGTTCTTTGAAAGATCATGAAGAACCCACTCTCACGACAGTTCATTTATTTTCACATAAACAGTTGCTTTCTGGTTCTTTTTGTGCCGCCAATATTGGCCCAAGCCACTCACTCATTATGATCTTTATTTTTTAAAGTGTCACACCTGAGTTTTCCACAACTGTACTTCAGTATTATTTCACATAGACTTTGTTTCTAATTTTCCTTTACCTCGATAACTTTTACTTCATCACTTAATGTTAATGCCACATTTTATGCAACTTTTTTTTTTGTTACCTGGAAATCACTACACTTGCGCTCTGTTTAACTACGACAGTATACGGGTGTGAAGCATTGAAAATCTTTGAAGGGACTTGTCTGCCTAGTCAACAGGGTAATAAATTTATGACCGACAGGCCAACACACCCTCGTACCTTCTAGAATTTTGCAAAGAAAACTGTTTTTATCTTAGTGACCTACATATTTCGTATAGTCCTTGAAATTACACGCTGTTTCAAAATATAGTGTGTGTCCAAAATATTGTTTCCGTTTTGAACAGTAGCAGACAGTATCCGTTTCCGCGTTGGACAGTTTCCGTTTTATTCAGGAAAAATTACACATAATACATACAAATTTCGCCGGGACCAATAAATTGTTCCGAAATAGACAGGATTCCGGATTATTCAGGTTCCGATTTGAACAGGTTTCACTGTATTATTTAAAGTTTGGAACATACCTCATCTACAGCTGACATTTGGCTTTAAAGCAGTTGTTATGTTACAAAATAATAATAATAATAATAATAATAATAATAATAATAATAATAATAATAGTTTATTTTAACTGGCATACTTAAGGCCATTCGGCCTTCTCTTCCACTCAACCAGTATGATAGAAAATTACTACAATGCTATGAATATAAAATAATTAATACAATACAATACAATACAATACAATTCAAAGCAATACAATACTACAATACAAGACAATATAATACATAATTAATATAATACAATGACAATTCTTTTCATCTTCACAACACCAATAAAATAATTATATAATAATAATAATAATAATAATAATAATAATAATAATAATAATAATAATAGTAATGATAGTCATACCTAAATTAAATTAAATTATTAAACTCAATCACAATTATAACTTCAATTTGACTGCGCCCGTAAGAAATCGTTTAGCCTTTTCTTGAAAGTGGTTATTGTCTGGTAGCCCCTAATCTTCTGAGGTAGAGAATTCCATTCAAGGGGGACTGAGACAGTAAAAGAGGATGAATAGTGGGATGTTCTATGGGCAGGAATTGCTAGGATTTGGCTCTCCTGTGACCTGGTGTTTAGATTGTGATTGGAGGATAAGTAGTTAAACCGGGAACGAAGATAATTTGGAGTAGACGTGTGGAAAACTGGAAACAGAAAAGAGAGCGAATGAAGTGTTCTACGGTTACTAAGTTGCAGCCAGGATAAAGATTTGAACGAGGGTGTAATGTGGTCAAATTTGTGAGCATTACTGATGAATCTGAATAATGGGGTTGTGAAGTGAGAAATACGAAAAAATTGTATTTTATAATGCAATTGCTTCCGGAAACGTTTCACTTATGATCAGGCTGCGCATTTTCGTTCTCAAACAAATTAGGAAAGTTATCGGTTAGTATATTCTGGAGTGTTATGGATTGAAACTTTGACCCTAAATGCTTCAGTCAGGACGCTACGAAAGGTATAACCTAGTTCGGCACATAATAATAACGGAGCTTGATAGCTGTAAGAGGGATTGCTACTAAATTGAAATGGTCCGTGTTGCTGCTTTTTAACCATATAAAGGCACTAACACTGCGAAACTACTGTACAAAATATTAGTGCTACATATGACAAAATTTGAGATAAGGAACCCTGGTCCGGAAATGACCGAGTCGAAAGTTACAAGCAAAAATAATTGTGTGCAAATGAAATAATTTTATTCCTCTGTACACCATATTTATGTATATTTATCTGTACATCTTACACATACTGTATTCATCTGATCTTGTTTACGATGTCTACTTACAATATTCCATTCAGTGCTCTGTCTGAGGGATGGGGACAGGAAACTACACTAAAGCAATACAGATAGCGTAATGTGTAACGGACATGGACGGTCCTGATATGCACGTCTGTAGACAGCAGTGTATGTGTACAAGTTGCAGTGTCCAGTCGATCAGTCCTAGTGAAATGGAGGAGTACACGAGAGCGGAATAAGCAGACCTGATTTTCGAATACGGATGAGCCAATGGGAACAGTAGACAAGCTCACAGATTGTATCGGAGGCATCCGGCCCATACCATCTTTCCACGATTGTCCCAAAGGTTAAGGGAAGGAGGGCACGTGGTGCCAAATTGCAATTCCATTTCCACACAACTATTTTTGCTCACAACTTTCAACTCAGTCATTTCCAGACCATGGTTCTTTATCTCAAATTGATACATGTGCCCTTCGCCATCATCCCTGAAAGTTTGTAACACCATCCCCGGAAACGTCCTATATATATATATATATATATATATATATATATATATATATATATATACATATATATATATATATATACAAACACTTACTTACTTGCTTACAAATGGCTTTTAAGGAACCAGCAGGTTCATTGCCGCCTTCACATAAGCCCACCATCGGTCCCTATCCTGAGCAAGATTAATCCAGTCTCTTTCATCATATCGCACCTCCCTCAAATCAATTTTAATATTATCCTCCCTTCTACGTCTCGGCCTCCCCAAAGGTCTTTTTCCCTTGTGTTTCCCAACTAACACACTATACGCATTTCTGGATTCGCCCATACGTGCAAATATAATATATAGACACAACGAGTTTATATAGTATACATAATTTACCAATAAGGGCCTATTATTTCTCATATTCTTTTGATTAGCAAGTATAAAAGTTGAATAAAACATATTAAATATGTTTATATTAATACAAAGCTTCAAACATTCATTGAAGACAATTTTATCCCGCATTATAAAACGACCGTCAGTTGCTAAACTCTGTCTACTTTAAGACTGAAATCAATTCTGATTGGCCGAACTCTTTTCTCCTGACTCTCATTACCTAGAAAGTATAAGCATACATTACTTAATGCGATCTGAAGGAGGATCACGGGGTACGCCAGTCAGTTGTTGCATTCTGCTCGGTGAAGGAGTCAATTATCAATTAAGGGTGCCTGACGAAGTGCTCTGTGTAATTGGTTTCCGGAATGTTGGTAGCAGTGCTGGCTTCTTAGAGGACGTCCTTTGAACGCCGGACCTGCTCCTAATCGAATTATTGTCTGAAAGCGAGACCAGGCGCAGGGGTGACCAAATATTTCTAATCACGGTCTGTATTTATAGTCAGTAAATGAAGTTATCAGTCCCGCGCCGTGCGTCATGGTATAAGGCATCCTGCCTAGGACTCGCGTTACAGAATGCGCGCTGGTTCGAGTCCTCATGGGGGAGGAAATTTTCTCATAAAATTTCGGCCAGCGAGTGGGGCCGATCCCCACCCAGCATCATGATGCACTTGGGGAGCTACATAGGTGGCGAAATACGGTTGCGAAAGTCAGAAATAACGGCTGGGAGACCATCGTGCCAATCACATGATACCTTCATTTTGGTTCGATGATCGTCGACCTCTGCTTCGGCATGTGGGCGTGAGGCCAGCAGGTCTGGGTCCTTCACGGGCTGTAGCACCACGTTATTTTATTATATATTATATTTTATTGAAGTTATATATCCACCATACGTTTTGTACTTGAAATCAAACGACCACATTATGTGACTTTATTAAATGAAGTCGAGACAGTCTATGCTAAGTACGAAATTATCTGTTAAAAGTAGAGAGTTAAGAAGGTATTTATAAAAAAATCTAGTAATCGCCCACTTTAAGGACCTTTTCGGTCCAATTTGTAAGGAGGAGTAAATTTGATTTTTCTAGAGAGCCAATAAGACTTAAGAAAGATAAAGATTTGTATAACTTTTTGAGAATGCATGTTGTAATACATAGGCCTACTTAACTCTTAACTGACAAGAAGGGATCTCACAGACCGCCGTCATCCTTTCATCCCCTCCAATTTATGAATTTTATGGTCTAGAACTTTTCTCTTCTATCTACCTTCCAATTGGAGCGTAGTGATCTAGCAATACTGATTTATACAGGGAAATCATTTTATTTTTACTTCAATTTTTATTCTACCTGAGTTTTTGAATGTACTTCACTCCCACCCCTTCTACCAGTAAACTTCCAACTGTTCACGACACAGAGCCGAGGGCGCGTAAGCAGTACTGAGTTAGGAGTATAGTACGTTCCAGATATATGTCCGCTTTTTCCAGTGACGAAAGAGCTTTCAATATTGAATCATATTTTCGCACAGGTACTGTCGTCCTTTTGCCTACGTCGCATCCCAGTTTCCCCCACCTGCTTCTGTTCCCCCAATGTAAAGTATAGTAGCTGGGCTGTTTTAGCTCTTTTCTGAATACATTAATTTCTGTTAGGAATTGGACGTCTACATAATATTATAAAAGTGTTTAAAATAACTTAAATAAAAGGATCATGTTAAGTAATTAACTGTCATGTGATTCACATCTCTTTCTACGACCCTGCGACAAAACAACTTGAACGGACAGTAGATAGCATTTCTGAGTAATTTTATCTTTTCGGATCGGACAGAAGTCAAGATTGAATTTACAGTACGTAAGGTACGTAATCTGTTATAGAGCAGGTACACAATTATTTCAACATTAGTTAGGCCTACTCGTACGAAGGACGAAACTGGTAATTGGAATTAGGTACAATAGTCTATAGTGTGATAATATGCACAAAAGAACTGAAGCCTGTATCGAAATGAACGACCACCATTTTAAAAAATGTGTTTAAATATCCATATTATGATTACTTTTCAATTTAACTTCATTCTCTATATTGTACGCTAATGTGCTGTAAAGTACAATATACATTTCATAATTAATACGTCCGAATGGATAGCTCAGTTGGTGAGTAAAAACACTAAGTGGTAATACAGTACTGTATTTTGATTAAACCAAAGCCTAATGAAAATTATCAAACTCAAAATTTTGATATTTCCTAGTTTACATAATTGGATGAACTACTTTTCTTCCCTCCTATACCTAGTAAAGTGATTTGTATTTTACGCCAGTAGCATCGAACTCCAGTCGTGGAAGGGGTAGCTAACGGTGTTTCCTGTTTCAATCGTTAATAGAAAGGTATAGCCAGGTTAATATTAAAAATGTTAGTAAAAATAAAATGATGTCCCTGTATTTATTGTAATATAACCAATGGTGTCTGACAGACCGCACCAAGTCAGTTACGAGAGAAATAATACACACGTCAGTTAAGAGTTAAAAATATCACTCACTCAACTGCATTCAACTAAAAATATGTTACGACAGTAGTAACGACATTAATATCAGAAGTTTTTAAAAACAAATTGAATTTTTTACTAAGTTTACATAATTGGTAATTGCTCAATATTCACAAAACTAAATCACCACAGATCGGACATCAGATGAGAGGTACTTGAAAATATCATCGGGGCGCTTGCATGGCGGTCAAATTTCAGGTACTTTCCCTTATTAGAAATGTGAAAAATGTACTTTTGTTCGAATGTTTCTCAAGTTCTGGTTTACCTGAAATACCAAGCTCTGAGTAACACTTTCTACATACCAGGCAGCGAAACTTATTGCCAGATGAAAAAGGTTTGCTGTTATTTTACTATAAGTAGGGGTTTGTTTATTTGCGCGTAAGTAGTCATGGTCAGTGGTGCAAAGGGATAGGTAAAGACAACACATTTTGGTATAATGACATGAAGCGTAGAATGAATATTTTTCCGTGGAGGAGGGTGTAGAATTAGAGGGAAATAAATTACACTAAAAAGAGTAAATGAATTATGTTTCCCATTCATTTATCCAGAAGTACGATGTTACAAACTTTAGTGGAATTTTGTAGCGACTTCTGTGTATATTTAGTTTGTTAATATGAAAATACTTTGAAGAAGAAACAGCGAGCGGAAACCATATTTCCTCAAGGGGAGAAGGGGATATAACTTGATTTTATTTTCCTAATTGATGAAAAATTTGCATTTTTGTTTGTAAAAATATCATTGGTGAAACGAATTAAATCAGGGATAAGTTTAAAAAAATTTGCGGCCTAAATTTAGAATAAGAATACCAGCATACAGTAATTAACTAAAATGGATATAATTATCTCTACCATTTTGAAAGAAAATAAAAAAATATTTATGACATACTTTCAGAAGCATTTTCTTTAAAATGTATGGAATATAATCTTAATAATGGCTTTCATATATTTTTAAATTATTACATTTTACGAATGAATTTTAGACATATTTTTATAAAAAAATATAGAGGCATATTTTTCAAATTCAACAGAACTAACAAATTCCTATTACACAGAAAAGCTTTCTAATAGCCTAAGTAATGTGTGTTCCAAATATCATCCATGTAGCAGTAATGGTTTAGAAGATATTAGTACATAAATTTGTATGACAATATAGCAGAAAATTAAAGTTACTGGAAATTTCAAATAAAAGTTTAGTGTCACTTAAAACTTTTGTGCACTAGCGCTTTAAAAATAGCGTCACAGCCGCTAAGAAAGCTATAAATTAACAATTAATTTTATGTGATATTATTTTCAAATATCAAAAATTATTTTAAAGAAAAAATCAAAAATCAATTTACTGCTTTTCCATCATATTTAACCATCCCTTCCCTTTGGAAACCTTGTACACCAGAGCTTTAAAAATAACGTCTGGCAGCTGATAAGGTCATACATGGGAATTAATTGTTATACAAGATATTTTTCACATATAAAAGTGTATTTTAGTTTAATTTAATGGCTTTCCAATACATTAAAACCATCCTCTCCCCTTACGAAGGAATACGCAGAACTAGATTCGAGATAATCTGTCCGTAAACCACCTTTTCTCCTATTCAGAACCCTCCTTTCGGAGCAGGATGTTCCCATCTTTTGCTATTTTCGGAAACTGTTCTGAAAGAACTGCTCATCTGCTTTTGTTTATATTATACCACATTTTTTCACAAAATACTACAAGACTCTTGCTCTGGGCGTTAAACGTGAGTTGCGACAGGTATCCTAGCAACAGGAGACAAAACACTATAGCCTATAGAACATAACTCTCAAGAGAAAATGAGGGAGAACTAAAATAATAAAATCAAAAGTTTAAAATGTAACCTTCCCAGATTGCAGGTTTCCATAGAATATGACAAAAGAAATAATTTGCTTCACACTCTCTTTCGTGTCTTCATTCACTTCACAGAGGCGTTCAGGAGTTTGATCTTCCTGCCATCAACGTTATGCGGGTTGCAGAAAAGGGACTGACAGGGGAAGCCTGCCCGCGATAGTGGCAAAGTGGCTTTTTTATGACGCAGATTTTTCAGTCCATATCACAAGTCACATTTTCATCCTGCGATGTAGGGAAAAATGGACTCTTTTTGGGGTGATTATTTCCATGTAGTTTATGTGCAGCAGATAAAGTAGTCTGGTACATCGCACAGTAGTAGCGTGGCTACGTTTTAACGGCTACCACCGGCAGGTGAAGAAGAAATATTTTCACAGGGTAAAATATTTATGGTTATAGACCCTAATTCAAGTCTAAGATAACTGAGATATGATTTTAGAAGAATATAGTAATAGTAGTAATAAGAGAAACACTACCACCATCGCCACCACCAATAATAATAATAATAATAATAATAATAATAATAATAATAATAATAATAATAGTAATACTTACTTACAAATGGCGTTTAAGGAACCCGAAGGTTCATTGCCGCCCTCACATAAGCCCGCCAGCGGTCCCTATCCTGTGCAAGATTAATCCAGTCTCTATCATCATACCCCAACTCCCTCATATCCATTTTAATATTATCCTCCCATCTACGTCTCGGCCTCCCTAAAGGTCTTTTTCCCTCCGGTCTCCCAACTAACACTCTATATGCATTTCTGGATTCGCCCATACGTGCTACATGCCCTGCCCATCTCAAACGTCTGGATTTAATGTTCCTAATTATGTCAAGTGAAGAATACAATGCGTGCAGTTCTGTGTTGTGTAACTTTCTCCATTCTCCTGTAACTTCATCCCGCTTCAAATCTCAAAACCTTATTCCTTTGCTGTGGTCGTGCCAGAGAATCAGTGCTATTCCGAGGCTTATTATAGGGATACGTAACAAGCTGTTTTTTTACGGTGATGGGTTGTTAGCCCTTCGCCCAACCCCCAAGCTGGAGGACCACCCCTTATCGGCTGTCCACGACTGCTTATTCAATATATTCGCAGCTACCCTCCATATCTGGTAGCCGTCTCCTCTATTCGCAACCTGAGTACGTGCCATGCCGTGGTGATAGGGACCCACAATACATGGAATAATAATAATAATAATAATAATAATAATAATAATAATAATAATACAAGACCATGAAAGAAGGAAGCGAGAGAGAGGAGAAAAGAAAATATGAAATTAAATGCAAAGAACACAAATGATTTAACAGGAAAAGAAAAATCTGAAGAATTGTTTGAGACAAAACAAATTAGCATCATTGACAGGAAAAAAGGAGCAATTTGGAAAGAACACAGATGAATAAAAGGCAAAATATTAAAGCGAATACAATCTGTAAAGTTGGGAAAGCAAGAGTAGGCTTATGCCCGGTTTCTGGAAAGACATTTACCTGTACATACAGAGTTATCTACGATTTAACGCGCTGATATGTTTGAAACGAGTTTCCGAAACAACAGTTAACGTCATTTTTACAGTTATTTCTGTGCTTCAACTGGTAACTGTGCCTCGGCTTGTAGTTACCGGCTGTTAGTACTGATTCGAACAAATACCGACATGCGGCGCTACTGCATTACTGTTTCGTGAACTATAATAACTAACCAATTGATAAAGCGAATGTCGTTGCAACTTCCTTAGAACAGAGATTCTAGCCAAACAACACTCCAATAAATATACAATTCGTTCATAACATAGAATCTCAAATACAAAATTTGCTAAGTCTTCCTGTCAAACATGATATTGCTCAAACTTCGTCCACAGAAGTAAAAACTACAATCTTCGAAAGTAAACAAAAGAAATCACCTGGACCAGATAAAATCACAACTGAAATGTTAGCTCACCTTCCGCAATTGGCCCTTACACATCTTACAAATATTTATAACGCATGCTTGCAACATAAATATTTCCCTAGATCCTGGAAACATGCTCATATTGTTACATTTCCTAAACCGAAAAAGAACCCAACAGTTCCTAATAACAGACGGCCTATTAGTCTGCTAAGTATTCCGGGAAAAATTTTAGAAAAAATCATTGCAAGACGTCTACTTCCTCTTCTTCAGACACCATCAAGAACTCATCACCAGCAGTTCGGTTTTAAGAAACATCACTCCACAGCTCATCAGTTAAAAAGAATTACTACTCACATCAAAGATCATTTTCACACAGATCAGCATACAATGGCAGTTTTTCTGGACATCGCTCAAGCTTTTGATACAGTCTGGCACTCTGGTCTTCTCCATAAACTACAAGTACTCACCATAGACGACGGACTTATACATATAATTCACAGTTTTCTCTCAGATCGAACCTTTCAAGTTAAAATGGAAAATGAACTTTCAGCAGTTCAAAATATTCACTAAGGAGTTCCACAAGGTTCCATAATTGCACCACATCTCTATTCTGTCTATGTTCACGACATGCCACGCTCTGCTAATTGTAAATTAGGATTATATGCAGACGATACTGTGTATTACACAAGTGACTTCAACATCAACAATGCCCACATCAAGTTACAAACACAACTCAATGCTCTAGAAACGTGGCTTACAAATTGGAGAGTAAAAGTAAATATTGAAAAAACACAAGCTATCATATTCACCCATAGGAAATCTAAAAAACCAGATTGCCTTCGTCTCTTCTCAGAAAACATTGACTACAAGAATGAAGTTAAATATCTAGGAGTGATTCTCGACAAACGTCTGCGCTACAGTGAACATGTAGAATATGCAAGAAACAAAGCTCTGGCCAGATTTATTCACTTATACCCACTGATTAGATTTCCGTATCTTAACCTTCCCCTCAAAGTAAGGCTTTATACATCCGTCATAAGACCAGTGATGACATATGGTTGTGAAATTTGGAATTCCGCTCATCCAAGAATCATCAGAAGACTACATGCAATCTAACGATCAGTCTGCTTAAAAGTCACTGGTGCTGACTACACCACATCAAATGCACAGCTCCAAGAGATGTTAGAGATTGAATCATTTTATGATTTCATCAAATGAATTTCAAATAACTTTTCTCGAAAGTTGCTGTATCATCCTAACCCTCTCATTCGAGCTCTGGCTACCTGAAGCGAAATTTGATCAATTGAATGCCTTTAAGAAAAGGATAACTAAGTCGGAACGAAAAATCATTTTAATATCTTCTTATATTACTTTAAAGTAAAAGCCTTATTTATATATAAGGCTGAAACTTATGTACAAATCAACATCACGACAATAAAAAAAACTATAATAACTGATATTAAACAATAATATAAACCGGAATTAATTAATTTACTATATTATCGGTATGATTAAAAAAATTTGGCGTTTTATTTACGTAACTTAAGGCAAATGTTCTACTTTCTATGGCATATTAAGATGATAATGTGTGTTTGTAAAGACAATTTCGAATATATTAAGCTTAATTTTCGTCATAAACTTCAGATTCTATGTCGTCAGTCAAGGAATATTTTATTCTTGTGTGCTCTACCAATGCCAATGGTATTTCGGTCTCCGAAAAGTCCATTTGAACACATGAAAGCATTCACGTGGACGAATGTAGCATATTTTACATTACCAATATGGCTGCCATAACCACCACGGCTGACTGTGGTTGCAGTTTTGTAGCAGAAAGTATATCTAGCCCTCTCTCCACTAGTATTATTTACCTCGATGATCACGCCACATATCAACAACTATTGCTTTTTTTAATTATATTATGATTGAGATGGAAGTGTACATGTACGGTACACTATCGTTTATCACACGGTTCCTTAATTATAAAGGCTTGCTTCTACTAGTATAGAGCTCACTGCCATATTACTATAGGAAACTTCTGCAAATAAAAATAACTATAAATAACTCAAAAATCACTAACAAAATACTAGTGGAGACATCTATGGACAACAAGAGATACTGAACTTGAAGTTACGTGAACTGTTAGTTACAAGATCTGATAAATCTACATTTAACTTTCCGGAAACTCATGATAGTTATCAGTGCAATTAAGTAACTGACAGTTAACTGAGGTGTACAAGAAGCCGGGCACAAATGTTATAAAAATAAACAAATATAAATAAATAAATAAGTCAGTAAATGAATAGCTACGTAAATAAAAACTTAAATAATAAACAATAGTGCAGTAACCTAATTCTTCTTTTGAGAAAATAAGAGATTAAAATGTTTATAATTTTTAAAATACTGGTATGAAAATAGGCATTTTAAAATGGAAGTCTGCAGGTTTTTTTTTCCACTTATTTATTTTATTTTAAATTTATTTATTTTATTTTAAATCCACCACCAACAGAAGCAGGCTTCCAATTACAGGTGGCTTACATAGATATATAAACAAAATACATAATAAGAGAAAAAAACAACAAAAGAAACAACACAAACGAAAGAAAGAAAACACGTAATGGTAATAGATGCTAGAATATAATATTACAGTTAAATATAGTGCCAAATGTCAATATAATGATGCAAAATTATTTAAACACTATAGTAAAACATTATAGTACACTTCTTCATAATTTAAATATCTAAGGAAATACAATTCTGTTTAATATCGTATGAAAATTTTCAATTGTTAAACTGAAATCCAATTGAGAATCACAGTTTAAAGACAGAGAATTGTAAGTATTACACATAACAAACAATGGAGAGTTCTTGAAGAAAACAGTTCTAGGAATAAGGATAATAAAAGGCTGGCTATGACGTAATTCTATTCGTTTTACATTGAACTGAAGGAATTTGAGAAAATCACAGTTATTCAATATACCGTTAACAGTCTTATAGAGTAAAATTTGGCTATTTATTAATCGTCGAGATTTTTTAAGTTTTATAATTAAATTCAAAATGTAACTGATTATATGAAATTTGCTTGTCATTAGACGACACGCGATGTTTTTTTTTTTTTTTTAATATAAATAACGTAAAAATATTTTCTGTATCCTTTCTATTTGCATCTGATGGGACTGGAACTGAGGCGACCATATTACAGACGCATACTCTAGCTTACTTCTAACTAGAATTTTATATAGAATATCAATAGTATTTATATTTTTTAATTTTTTGTATTTTGTACAATATACTAACATATATACATCTGTCCTAAACGACCTCCTCGGTGTCACAGATACTAGAAACATGTATTTCCGAAATGATCAATCGAATTTTTCAGTTTCTTAGTGCAGTCCCTTTACAGTTTGTAGATTGAATAAGGAATAACAACTATTGGAAGAAAATGATATCTTGTCAACAGGTGTAATATTGTGCGCCAGCATTAGATCGATTAGATGATCACAGGTGGTGTGTAGACTCCATTATTCCAACTCTGCAAGTATTCACTCTCTCCATGCCACTGTGCACAAAAGGTGACGTCGTTACAATGGCCATAGAGAATCTCGCTGCATTGCGTTCTGGGTCACGGTAATTGGTCAGCACAGTCTCCATGGCGACGCACAGTCGTTTGTTTACAGTTACGTAAGGCGAGACGCTCTGGGTAGTCTACTTGAAGACCTTCAATATGACACAGGAGTTGTGGCCGCTAACACTCCATTCGAGGACGCATTTTCAAGACGAAGGTTCCCGGTGATAAATTAGCATCGTTATCATGAATTCCCCTAGGATATTTACGGAATTTCCATCTTAAGTATGATTCGGACCCGCAAGTTATGAAGGTTAAATTATTCCGCACAACATATTCTACAAATCTGGTTTTTCAGGTTTCAAGCTGATTTGAATAATTTATAGGGAAAAATTGAGCATTGGTAATGGAAGGAGACGCAAGCGAAGAAAAGGAGAACAAGGGGAACACAAGAATTACAGGGGTAAGACAAGAAGAACAAGGAGAAGAAAGGCAATAGGAAGAGGACAAGAGGAAGAAAATAAAAACAAGAGGGAAGAAAAAGAAAAGAAGAGAAATTGAAAAGTAATGGAAACAAATAGAAAATTGAGAATATTAGAAGACAAAGATAACACAGGGAGTACAAGGGAAGTGGTTGCATTTTTATGTAACGGTCAATTCACAAGTTACCCATGTTACATATTGGGGAGGAAGGCGTAGTGCTATGTGAAAATCCTCAGTTCATTGGTAATATTAAATGTAATTTTTTGTCCCTGAATAACATCATGTATTCAAAACGTTAATACATAGTATTTGCCACTGAAAATTTGGTGATTTATGCATACTAGACTTAGTTGGGCTATTGGATGCAAATGTATTGTTTTTTATGGATCAATTACTAATCTGTAAATTCCATATAGATATTCCATGAAAGATGGAGTACATTATATTTTTAAATGTTGCTAAGCTGGGCAGAGTGGAGATAGAATATGAGAGATATTAAGTGAGGAATATCCTATAAGATAGCAAATTTCAGAAGGGGAGTTTCAGAATAGGACGAGATAGGCATCAAATAATAATAATAATAATAATAATAATAATAATAATAATAATAATAATAATATCTTCCTATCACGTATTAAGCCTGGTGGCCTGTTACACTCTCACTCTATCGTTTCACCTGACGGCCTAAAAATCTTGTTCCTATTGAGCGGTAATTTAGTGCTTGGCGTGGTACCCTTGTTGTAGGCATCCTGAGTAAATGAGATTTCCATTACTTACTTACTTAATTACTTACTGGCTTTTAAGGAACCCGGAGGTTCATTGCCGCCCTCACATAAGCCCGCCATTGGTCCCTATCCTGAGCAAGATTAATCCAGTCTCTACCATCATATCCCACCTCCCTCAAATCCATTTTAATATTATCCTCCCATCTACGTCTCGGCCTCCCGAAAGGTCTTTTTCCCTCCGGCCTCCCAACTAACACTCTATATGCATTTCTGGATTCGCCCATACGTGCTATATGCCCTGCCCATCTCAAACGTCTGGATTTTATGTTCCTAATTATGTCAGGTGAAGCATACAATGCGTGCAGCTCTGCGTTGTGTAACTTTCTCCATTCTCCTGTAACTTCATCCCTCTTAGCCCCAAATATTTTCCTAGGAACCTTATTCTCAAACACCCTTAATCTCTGTTCCTCTCTCAAAGTGAGAGTCCAAGTTTCACAACCATACAGAACAACTGGTCATATAACTGTTTTATAAATTCTAACTTTCAGATTTTTTGACAGCAGACTAGATGACAAAAGCTTCTCAACCGAATAATAACACGCATTTCCCATATTTATTCTGCGTTTAATTTCCTCCCGACTGTCATTTATATTTGTTACTGTTGCTCCAAGATATTTGAATTTTTCCACCTCTTCGAAGGATAAATCTTCAATTTTTTTAGTTCCATTTTGTACAATATTCTGGTCACGAGGCATAATCATATACTTAGTCTTTTCGGGATTTATTTCCAACCCTATTGCTTTACTTGCAATTTTGAATTTTCTCTAAAATTTGGTCAATATTTAATTCTTTCAAAATATCCAAAATTTTCTCCTTATCTAATCTAATACAGCCAGCAGTTCTTCTTAAAAACTTCATTTCATTGGCAGTGATTCGGTGTTCATCACATTTACGTATGGTCCAAGCTTCCCTTCCTTACATGAGAACAAGTCGCGCCAATGATTTATAGGCTTAAACAAGTATGTTTTTGGACAAGAGAAGGTTTGAAAATGTTATTAATGGTATTCATTGCATTAATAATAATAATAATAATAATAATAATAATAATATTATTATTATTATTATTATTATTATTATTATTACTTTTATTATTTTTGTTGCTAGAATAAAGATGCATATTATTGTTGTTTAGTTAACTGTCTTTTTTTAATACTGTATATAAAAATCATTCTAGCACCCCAAAAAGAATACATACTCGTGCTCAGGGGGAATTCCACAAAATGTGAAAACAAGTATTTAATTAACAATTAACAAAAACAGAAAAAGAAAAACACAGATATTACAGTAATTGAAACTTTATATTGCCTCCCTAAACAATAATTTTTAAATAATTTTATAAAATAACGAGCATTAGCAAATTGGATGTTTGATAATCTAGCTGTTATCTTGTTATAAAGACTTGAACCGGACTTGCAACTGTGATTATAAGCTTTATTTGTGGTATATTTAGGTTCTGTCAAGGATATATTGCTGATCTTTTATATTTATAGTAGAATCCCTCGTATCCGACACCCAAATAGCCGGCAATACCAAAACACCGGCACCTTTGGCTGACCAAAACAAAAGTCATTCATGCGAAAGGGAAGAGTCGGACGAAGATGTAAGTAGTTTTCGTGGATCGCACATGTCGCATATTGTTTACTCTTTACATTGTTCACGTGTAAAAACATTGACAGAAAACCCGGTTATGTTCCTGAAGTAGACCGGGTAGCAACGGTAAGTTGTCACTTGGGCTTTGCAAACAATGCGCAGAAACGATATCTTTAAATTTACCACTTGAACTCGCCCGTTTCGAAGGGGTGTTGGACGAGTCTAAATAGGAAAGTGTGAAATTCTCTGTTCCTACAGCGCATAAAAGTTTCATTTGAGTGATAGTTGTTATATATAAACAAGAAGACATTAGAGATACGTTAAAGAGAATCAAATAATCGATCGCTACTTCATCTTCATAGTTGCGACGTTGGTTACACTGCTCTTCATGTCACATGGTTGCTATTTAAGATTGTCATAAGATTATGAAAACGTTTAATATTTTGTACTATATTATGTGTTACAATAATTATAAACTGACGAATGTACATTATCGTATTCAGTGCTGAAAATAAACATTGTACATATTTCAAAACTTCATTTTTAAATAACTATACGAAAATTACTAAATTTCAACATGGAAAAAAAATGTTTTTGCAGTACAGTGTGTCTTTACATAATCTATAAACGTACAGAGTGATTTATATAGAACTGACCCATTTCTTTCATTAATTGTTTCAAAACGAATTGTGCTAGCGACAACTTATTATACCTAAAATGTAGAGGAATTTTGGGAGATTATTTACCTCTATAGCAAATGTTGAAAATGTCCTCCATCCTGCATAAGGCACAACTCAACACGTCGTTCCATGTTACTGGCCACTCGTTGGAGGACTCTGTTCTCAATAGCTTGAATCTCCTGTGTGGTGTTGTGCTTCAGATCGTCTAATGTCTGGGGACGTGTGGCGTAAACCCTGTCTTTTAAGTAACCCCATAGAAAGAAGTCCGGCGTTGTCAAATCCGGAGATCTCGGTGGCCACAGGTTCCTGGAAATTATTCGGTCGTCAAAGAAACTTTCATGGATTCATTTGATGTATGGCATGTAGCGCCATCTTGCTGAAAATATCCTTGACTCAGCTCTACATCGTCTAGTTGCTCAACAAACTCCATGAAAATCAGTCGGTACTCTGCAGTGTTCACAGTCTGGTTAAAAAAAATTGGCCCCACTATTCTCTGTGCGGATATTGCGCACCAAACTCCGATTTTAACCGGGTGCATAGGTGCTTCATGGATGACACGTGGATTTTCGATGGCCCAATGGCGTGAGTTCTGTGAGTTCACATAACCGGATAAATGGAACCATGCTTCAGCTGTGAACCATGTGATGGCCAATATGGTAGGATTTTGCACAATGAACGTCTGAAACCAACGACAATAATTCAATCTTTTATCCTTCAATCTTTTATCCTTATCTGGTTCCTGTACCTGATGAAGAACCGTAACCCTATATGGCTTTAGGCTGCCAACAATAGGAATAAAACATTAACATCTGCGCATCTAGTGACAAGGAATCGGAACTCCAGAACATTCTGCTTAATTTGGTGCTAAAATTGGGTCATTGAATGAATTTCCAACGGAATAATTAAAGAAAGAAATGTGTCAGTTCTGTATAAATCACTCTGTATTTTCCAATTATACGGCAAAATCAGTTATCCGGTTTTTATGTATGAAATTCAATAAGACATTGTTATAAATTTGATGGATATTAAATACCGGTACTTTAAATACAGAATACAACAGTTCTGACGAATAATCAAGAGGCTTATTGAAACATAATTTATTACTATTTTCAGTAGCAGTGTTACTGGCAGGAGACACTGCGGGGCATATAAATTCGATAACACAGATACCAGCAGCTTGGACACCCCTGGCAGTGTATCGTCTTGGGCTCAACAATGGTAAGACGGCGTGGAATAGAGAAAATCCAGATCCTACGAGCAGAGCGTCTCTTAACTCCCACCAGAGGGTGTTGAACTCGAGGATTGTAAGGCTTTGTGTAGGTATAGGGTGACACCGTAGATTGAAATTTGAGGACCCCGCGGTTGGTTGGCGTATCACGGGGTACTGAAATTGCCAAGCCTCCCTGCTTTTTATGTGGTTATAAAGTCTGCCTTCGCTATCAAATTACGACAAATGAAACTATTTGAAGGAACCTACGTGCAAGAGGGAAACAAAAAACGTCTATTAGTTTCAGGATATACAAAGCAAGGAATGCTGTCTTGTTTCTGTATTGGGATTTCAGAGTTTTGAAGCAGAATTGAAAGGGAAGTTTTATATTATTGACGATATAAAATGATGACGTTCTCTTTTGAAAACTAATATTTTACGCACCATAAATTTAAGGACGAGAGAAATGTTGGTAGCTTATTATATGTTACTACGTAATGAAAGTTAAAAATATGGTTGCTTGTTGGTTACTAGTGGATATTTGCAATATCCCCAAATACGACCACACTACACCTTCCCTTGAAACCCTCCAATGGGTAAGATTACAGGACCGAAGATATATCCATTCACTAATTTTCCTATATCGCATCATCAATACATCTTCTCCTAACTATATCTCTCGGTGCGTTTTAATTTCTTGTCCTCATATCACAGCATGGGTGCTCAGAATGTAACAGGTAACTGAAGAAGTAGAAAAATGAAACGATATTTCATTGAGTATGTATTGGAATGGAATGGAATTGAATTTAAGTGAGGGGGGCACGAATGGCCCAGCACTGCGACCTGTTGAGATCTATTGCGCTAACCCTCGATATGGAATGAGTTGAGTGCCATAGATCCCCTATGCTCATCAACCGAACCACATGACTCCCTAACGACCGGTCCCTACAGCCAACAGAAATCCATATACCATTCCTGCTTCGGCAACTTCCCCCAAGGCCCCCCTGTCGGTCCGAGGCGAAACTCCTCCCCCGAATAGGTCCGCCTCGGGTGCTCGTTGCAGAAGCCATACAACATCTTTTAGCTATAATCCACTGAAGCCGGTCGAGAGAGCCAGTAGTTCCGGGAGGCCGCCTGTAGAGTGATGAGGAAAAGATGATGGGGGAGAGAAGGAAGTGGCGAAGATGAGTGGGGTTCCAATCGCCTGACAAAGTTAAAGTTATCTGATATTCATCCATAGGAGTGAAGGAAAAACCCCGAAAAAACCTTACCCAGGCAACTCGTCCTGACCGGAAATCGAATCCCAAAAAGGCTCGATTTTCTTGGAAATTTCTGCGTGAGTCGCCGTGCACTCTGACTATGAGATCACTAGACTTCGGATTTTAGGAAAGAACCTATTTTAATCCTTAAAAGATAAGTTCATAAAAACTTGCAAGTACATGTTTCATACAAAACTGCCTAAAATTGCTATTTTAATAGCACCTAAAAATGCCTATTTTGACGACAAAGCCCATTTTGATATATTAGGTATGTTTTATCTGTAATAGGTCAAAACACTCTTTTTTCTTTCGAAAATTTGTATTTTAAATTCCAAGTGTGTTACTGGTTCTGTTGGAAATAAAGTACGGGATAAACTGGAGCAAGTTCTACAGAAAAAATGTAGGACTGAATGATCTGCGTACTGCTTCAGATATTCTAGCAGGGAAGAACACGGATTTACAATGTAACATTCCTGTCCAACTAGTGTAAAAATTTAAATAAGCTCCTGTTACTTCAGTGGATGTGGATCGTTCATTTTCAGATACAAATGTTCGTTGAATAACAGACGGCATTGCTTTTTAGTTGAAAATTTAGAAAAAGTATTAGTAATTTATTGTGAAGCTAATTATGGACATTAACGGACAAGGCTTGGTAAAAATTCATTATATTTTACTTGTTTGTGTACTGAATTTGTGTCTAAAACTTATTTTTCACATTTTTTTTATTTTATTTATTTATTTATTATTTTGCTAATAATTGTAACATAAAATATAAAATATACAGAGAAACTTTCATTGTTTAGTTTATGTATAGGACTAACTAGTTAGATATTTGTTGTTTTTGTACTTTTAGTAGTAGTGGTGGTAACGGTGTATAGGCATTTAAAATTATTAAATTCTAGAAGTGAATTCCTGATGATTTGGAACAAGTTTTAAAGAAAACATTATTTTTTGTTAGAGCCTGTTTTCAATTCTTTAGATAATATTTCCTGAACTTTTAAGCCTATTTTAGGCACCTAAAATTACATTTTAATGACCTAAAAATCCGTACCCTAGAGATCACTCACTACTGGTCTGTCACCTCGCGCCACAGTTCAGGTGTTGTGTGACTCCTGACGCACATGATGTCATTCAAATTCGTCATCAGAGTTCGGAAACAACCCTGTAATAGTCAGGAAATGAAAAAAAAATAGCCAAAATAAGAAAAAATAGCCAAGAAAAGGATAGGCAAGATCAGAAATGAATGGAGAAGACAAGAAAAGAATAGTTATGAAAACAAAAGAATACACAAATAAAAAGTAAAACACAAGAAAAGAGAAAAAATAGATAAGACAAGAAAATAAATAATAGAAACAACAAAAGAATGTATAAGAAAAGAAAATACAAGGCAAGAATACAGGACAAAAGAAGAAAAGAATAATCAAGAAAAGAAAGGAATAGATCACATAAAAAGAATATAGGCTACAATACAATAAAAGAAAGTGCAAGAAAAGGAACGGAAAGACAAGACAAAACAAGCAAAGAATAGTCCAAAAAAGAAAAGGACAAGTAAAAAAGAAATAAATACGACAAGAAGAGAATAGATTACACAAGAAAAGAAAATAATAGTTAAGGTGAGACAGGACACTATATATCTGCTGTCCTCAACAAATAACACGTGACACTGGTTTGTAATGTTTAATATTATGTTCTGTATAATTCCCACATGGTTGCTAAATGACTGAAATGGCGTCATAAAAAATAATGAGTTAACGAGAATATTACAGACAATCCCAAGTTACAAAGTTCATAAAGTTCTCGTGAAATTACCATTGGATCCCTCTTACAATTTCATTCTGATCCGCCATGTTCTCAGGAGCTATTTTGTTATGATTTAGACTGCGAATGTAGACCAAGCTATGTAGTTTTTTTTCTAGTTATAATCCCGGGAATGGCGTTGCGTAGCAACGCGGCAGTGATAACATTTTGCGATGGGAAAGACAAAACCCTAGAGAATGAGGCTTGATACGTCCTGATGGGTTTCATCTGTGTGGATTCCAGTGCGAGAAATTTCCCTCTAGTAGCCATATTGAAATGACTGTCAAGATACAGCAGCTGGCACAAATGGAATTCATGCGGTATTATCTACTTCCTAATTACTCCAAGTATAGAGAAAGTATACAATTTTTTTAAAATGACTATTGAAATTATTGTTTAATATATTTTGATTCCCTTTCGGTCCCCTTTTTCTGCCTGTCTGCCTGTTTAGATTTCTGTTTAACCTTCCGCTCGCCTGCCTGCCTTTCTGTCTGTGTACATTAACTGCGTTTGTGTCCACCTGCCAGTCTACCAGAGTACTGCATTGGAGTTAAATCGCTCGCTTCAACTCGGTCGAGTGTCGCACCCTCGAGTGAGATACGATCGGTCGTGACACGCTCGTAATAAATACAAGCACAGTACAAGGTTATCTCACTGACATGTCTATTCTTGTATGGAAGGCGACAGATAAGATACACATATGTTTTGCTCACACGGTAAAAATAAGGCTTTATTTTCTGCGTTTATGACAAACGTTTAATGAAACAGTCCATGGAACGTACCAAAACAGGAACATGAAGTTATAAATAAAATAGTATGAAAAATTTCGATTTACAATTATTATTGCTAATTAATAATTATTCAATATTTGATTTACCACATATATAATATGATAGGTCCATACATAGTGTTCCGCCTATATACTGCGACAATGTAGAAACGTTTTACAAAATATTATTGATATAGCAGTAGATTAATAACAATATTAGTACAGAGATAACGTCACAGAAAATATAATAAAACGAATAATCATGCTGCACAACTGTTACAGACGCAAAGATTATTAGAGACGACTACTGCTGCTGCTGCCGCTGCTACTGCTACTGCTACTACTAGAAAACTTGATAGAGTTCTTGATTTATCGTGATTGTGTTCTCCGTTTATAATAATTACATTTACATCCAATAACATCTATCAGATGTGGCAAAAACAAAATCACTCCTTTGTGGAAAAAAAAAAAACATTTACCTACAACATTTATATTACATTTTAAAGCAGTTTTGTAGTTATACTATGGAGAGGTTAGTTAAACACTGCAAAGTTTTGAAATGATAAACATCTAAGATGTTACTACATAGTTCATCACTGTAACAAGAACGAATGTCTAACGCTCGGCTTATACCGTTCGAGGATTTATCGCTCGTGACAATTTTACCCATCATGCATGTGCGCTACCTATCGGATTATGCTATGAACTACTTGGCGCTCGAGCGAAAACGTCCGATGCAGACCTCTGCAGTCTACCCTCCTGTCTGCCTGCCCCTCGATTTGTTAAACTGGCCACTGCCTATCCGTCTCTGTCTATGTATCTGTTCGCAAACCTCTCTTTCAGTTCGTTTAACTAGTATAGCCTATGCCTGACAAAGTTGTTTCTATAGTGCATACACTTTATCTTTCCACACTCGCAGATGTACAGTAGAAGCGGCAGTGCACAGCGATGTTGCACTCATAAGAGCGTGGAAAGACAAAACGTATGAACTGTATAATCAACAAACAAAACCACGTAAAACAAATAAGTTACAAGACAGCCCATGGAGGGCCAAGACAGCTGGCTTCACGTCAACATGCTCAGCAGAGGTGAACAATAATCCAAAAAGTACGGGAGTAACGCATGATAAGGACAATGATCCCCCCAGCCTTCTTTGTAGTGGCAAGTGAAATCAGGTTTCGCTACTCACTGTAGCACTTCAAATGTATCACTATGCTGAGTGGGAACTAGTCTCATACACTGACCCAAAAATTAATGAGGAAAATTATTTCACCATTAAGAATTGAACCACAGCTCGTTTTGAACACAGCCTCGGTGCGAAACTATCTTCACTAAACGTCAAATACAAATCAGTAGGGCATTTCGAGAAGGGCCTAACTTCAGAAAACCTTTTTTTCAGGAGAGACAAAAAACTGTTTTCTCCCCAAACTACAGTGAAATCCTAATGTGTGAAACTTTTACTGGTAAGAGTGTATATATATATATATATATATATATATATATATATATATATATATATTCACAAAAATTGCACTATATTGGAAATTACCATTTTTTCTACAGACAATTGTACATAGTACTTGTTGTACTAAGATCGTCTTTGACTTATTTTATACAAAAAAAAATCTAATTTCTCAAACTTAACACAAAATATCTACTTTAATATCAAGGTTTGAGGTCAGAAATTCAACAATAAGTATGATAGACCCTAATTAGATTCACTGTCAGATCCATTGTTATGGGTCAGTGCTTGTACTCTGCCAGATTTAAGCTGTATGTCAAATGGTTTATTTTCAACGCACCAATACTGCGTAAGGTTAAAACATCGCTCAGTTTTAGAGCTTTCACGGGTAAGTTAATTACATAAATAGGTGCCATAGACATACTTATGAATTATATGTTTGGTTTTACCATCTTAAACTCATCAGTGATGATTCCATTTAACGTCATATGCGCCTTCATTGTAGTTTTGTGGTTTATATTTGTAACACATCCAATCACCCAACACAACACAAACAAGCTGCATTTCGATCAATGGCACACAGACTATTCAACATACCAATGAGCCAACAAGACTACAAACAAGAGTTCAACACAATGAAATACATAGCACAAGAAAACGGATAAAACCCTAACAGAATACACAACATAATAAGAAAAACAAAACAGAATTACAAAAAACATAGTAATACAACACAAACACAAGAACACAAAAAATACATCACACTAACATACGAAAACAAAAATACACACAAAATTGCAGCTTCAGTCAAGAAATTAAATTACAACATTGTATACAGGACAAAAAACACTCTATGAAAATATTTCAACACAAACAAATAAATACAACCCTACAGATGTATACAAACTCAAAGGCAAATCATATCAACCATGTAACAAAGAACACATCACAGTCATAGCAAAATCAGAAAACAATTCCACACACGCAGAACACATTACAAATGCTAACCATACCTAGAGCAACATAAATTCAAACATGGAAATTCTATATATTCAACCAAAAAACCGGAAACTAAACACACTAGAACAATACGAAGTATACAGGCACACAAAAACCTACCCTCATGATATTCTCAAAACACAACTCAAATTCAGAACACACACAGATTATTTGACTCCACATAACACTACACAAAAGGCGCGAAAACCAGGAACACCCAGTGCTGAAGATAACCTACAACAGGTTGAAACTAGCATATAATAGTAATATGCGTTACAAGAGCGGTATGTTGATGTTTTCCTGTTCGAGGAAAAGATTGAAAAAGCGAAACGTAGTTGAGCTTTTTTAATTTCCGAGAACATGAAAACAAACATACCGCTCGTGTATCGTACATTATTTTGTGCGAAGATCGTTTATTACATACCTGAAAGAGGAATTTCTAATTAGTTGCAATGATATCTCCATCTTTGTTTCTCTTCAATGACGGCAACTTTTAAAAACTAAAATATCTATCTTCAACATTGTTGCTATTCCAGCAGGCCGTGATACACGTCTGTCTTTTTTCCCCCCCAGTCTATAAATGCGAACTTAAAACAAACGGTAAGGTTATGTAATGATTTATTTTTCATTTTAATATTTTAACAATATTATTTATATAACATATTGCAGTAATAACATCTTGTTGATTTTTTCACGGCTTCCTTAATGTTACTTGCATTACAAATGCAGTAACTTTTGTGGTGTTGTAGAGATTACTTAATTTTTGCAAATATTTAAAAACAATAATTAACAGTGCAATTTAGGTGAAATTGCAGTGGTAAGTTTCCAATTTATAATTATTACTATGTTAAACGTCTCTAAAAATAATATGTTAAAAGCCTAAAGCAGTAAAATGAATATGGCTCTTAAGCGGTAAGAAGAGGGAAATTGTTATGTGTGTTACGTTGGGAATACTGAATGTGGTATTTCACACTTACCGCGTATTGGTTTTGTGCGGAAAGCAAGCAAATACGCACGATCTCGCACGAAAATATTTCAACACACAAACAAACAAATACAACCACACGGCGAGTACAAACTCAAATGCAGCACCTGCAACTACTTCTATATAGGGCAGACAGGCAGATCATATCAACCATGTAACAAAGAACACATCACAGTCATAACGAAACAATTCCACATACGCAGAACACATCACAAATGCTAACCACACCTACAGCAACATAAATACAGGCATGGAAATTCTATATATTCAACCAAAAAAAAAAAAAAAAACAGAAACTAAACACACTAGAACAATACGAAATATACAGATACACAAAAACACACCCTCATGATATTCTCAACACACAACTCAATTTCAGAACACACACACTATTTGACTCCACGGTACACTACACAAAAGGCGCGAAAACCAGGAACACCCAGTTCTGAAGATAACCTACATCAGGTTGAAACTAGTCAACAACAATGTACCTATTTTAACATGTGAAATAAATACAGTTTATAGTCCAAAGTGATATAGTGTTAAAAGTTGTGTAATCAATATGTATAGAAAAATTGACTCGTAAAAATATTGCTCACATTTTATATTGTAAATTTATTTCAACTCAACAATAGGATTTTATTCTTCCAACAATAATTCCTTTCTACAATTCACCTTAAACGCTCTCGTCAACAATAGGATTTTCACTCAACACAGTATTCGTTATAGCACTTCACTGACGGCAATGACAATTTACTTGGACTATTACGAACAACAATGAACTGTTAATCTTAACTAATATTTACAAAGCGCTATTTACAAATCAGAACTGTCAGTTCTCAGTTCACAGTTCTTCTAGCTCAGTCATTCGAGTTCACAGTATCTCGAACCACAGACCTTCAGAGACAGTCCACTGTACTCGAACTCAGGTCCCTCCAACTGCGGTCCACTGCACTCCAACTCAGGTCCCTCCAACTGCGGTCCACTGCACTCGAACTCAGGCCTTCGGATGCTGACACAGTTGCGGACGCACACTCGAGTCGAACTCCGGTACACAAGACTGGCTTGCTTTGTTCACTGGCTTACTCACTGAACTAATCATGAATGACACACACACTCCTTCGCGTCCGTAATTTATAACCACAGCAACGTAACCGAGAAACTTCGAATTCGCGATTTTTCCACTTCGACGGTCTTCTGGAAAAGTCGGGAAGGTCCGTTCCCCCTTCACTCCGTACGCAGCAGTTGCGCACGCACACTCCCTCGCCGCGTAGGCCCTTTCCCCTCTCTTCTCTCCGCCGCGCGCCGTCCCTCAGTGCTCCGTGGAGCCCGCGCGATCTTCTCTCTTGCGGGACGCTGGTCGTGAGTTCGAATCTCATGTCGCTGTCACAATATTATAATTAATCAGTTTTAATTTTGTAATTGACGCTATTTATATTTTTATATCAGACCTATCTTAATATACTTAAAGGGCATAATTTTATTTTACGTGTCCAAAGACACTCCAGAGCACAAACTTTGGATTTCTTGAGACTGAGATAATTATAAATTGTATAATTTTAAATTGCTGTAAATTAACTCAAATTCATTATTATTATTATTATTATTATTATTATTATTATTATTATTAGTATCATTATTATTTCAATGCTAGATCTATTAATAAGTTTTATCTTTTTTAATTAACCCAGGTGTCTAGGACATGTGATACCATTTCTCTGTCTCTCTCTCTTGGCTTTGTTCTGTGTGTGTGTGAAGGTCGTCATCAGAAGCAAAGCGAATCGATATGGCAGCTGCGAGTGTCACCGTTACGACCGGTCTGGGGTCCGTGGTTCCATGCCTCTGATACGGAGACGTCAACCAGGCCTGCGATCATTGTGTTTCCGGGAAATTGCAAACTGGGGTGGGGGAAGGGAAATGTTAGATTCTGAAACGAGGTGACCCAGTTGTGTTCATTCTCTAGACGCTGCATCAAGAGATATCTTAAGCACTGTTTCCACAATATGAATTATCACTGTATAAAAAAAAGAACTAGAGTACTTATTCTGCTAGAACGCGCTTCATAGCGCATAGATAATGCATAACAAATAGAGGGTAGAGACAGTGGTAGGGGATTTGAGAAAATCTCTATGAATGTACTGGAATTAGGATATTGAATTGACTTAAATAAATATTTTTTTCTGCGAGATTTTATTGTTTATGTGTATGTATTTATTCATACTGCAAATGGGTAAATACCCGGTGGCAGTGGTAACTAATTACACTCAATAATGACAATAAACACAATTCATAATAAATACAATTAACAATAAATTAATAGTAATTAATATTAACAATAAATAATAATAATAATAATAATAATAATAATAATAATAATGATAATAATAATAATATAATAATATTAACAAGGAGCATCCTGAACTAAATGAAACACGATCACTTAAAATAACATTTAAAGTAAAACTAATTGTTTCTTAACCCTAAGTTGCACAAGTACCTTTTAGCACTGCACTCATTTCGCTGTTAACTCACTCAATGCACTGGAACTACGACACATATCACTGATACTATCCTGATTTCATTAACACTTCAAAAACATTTCACTGTTCAAATACTATGCTCTACAACTATAAACTACAGGGACATCATTTCATTTTTACTTCAATTTTTCTTGTACCTGAGTTTTTTAATGTACTTCACTCCCACCCCTTCTACTAATGAAGTTCCAACTTTCCTCCAGACAGAATCAAGGCTGCATATAGTAAACAGCACTGAGTTAGTGATTATAGTACGTTCCAGAAATATGTTCGCGTTTTCCAGTGACGAAAGAGCTTTCAATATTGAATCAAATTTTCGCACGGGTACTGTTCGTTTGCCTACGTCGCATCCCGATTTCCCCCACCTGCTTCTGCACGCCCCTCTGTAAAAGCTGGGCTGTCTTAGCTCTTTTCTGAAAAGATTAATTTCTGTTAGGAATTGGACGTTTACGTAATATTATACTACTGTTTAAAATAACTTAAATAAAAGGGCCTCGTTAAGTAATTAACTGTCACGTGATTTCCCCCCCCCTTTCTACGATCCTGCGGCATAACCTACTTTACGTAAATGGACGAACTACTTTTCTTCCCTCCTATACCTAGTAAAGTGATGTGTTTGTATTTTACGCCAGTATCATCGAACTCCAGTCGTGGAAGGGAGTAGCGAACGGTGTTTCCGGTTCTCTAAAGGTATAGGCAGGTTAATATTAAAAATGTTAGTAAAAATAAAATGATGTCCCTGTATAAAACTTCACTGACACAATAAGTACACTTCTTCACTGATACAGTACTTCAAATTTAAAGGTTATTGAAAAGGTTGTTTCAATTCAATACATGACGAGTTTTTCATGAGATTTTCCATTAAAGGTGCAAAAAATCCAAAGATAAGAACGGATTTGCTCAGAAAATTATGGAAGGTTCAAGCAAGTTTTGCATTAAATTTTATATTGAATTAGGCGAGTTAAGCATTTAATAACGATTTTCGAGATCTTATAGAACTGTATATAGGCAAATTCCATACGGTAGTTAACAACATCAAGTACGCGATACCTTGTCTAACTCAATTTTTTAAATTTTGGATAAGACGAGTTTTGCATCTAATAACCTCACTTATTGAATCGTAGCTACTGAATATAAAAAATATGGCTAATATTTTACGAAAATTAACTATAAATAGATATAGAACCATGCAAAAATTTTTGGTTCTTCTTTCTATTTAAGGGCATAGGCAACTATTTAAGTTCAAGAAACTAGGAACTAATTGCCCATTGTACATCCCAGACTAAAAATTGGTACCAGAAAACCGCAGTGGGTGACCAGCTTAGTTCCATTAACACTACGAGCACCAGACATAGCATTTTCACTAATACATAAGTTAACACAATATTTTAATTATCATCTTCTTCATTAACTCTTTTATTTGCGAGCAGTTTAGTAGAAAGTGAAGCAGGTAGCCGACAGGTTCAACAGTATACAGGGTGTTTGAAAAATACGTGGCATAATTTCAGGTATGTATTTCCCACATGTAGAAAATCAAAATAGTTCATTACAACATGTGTCCGGAAATGCTTCATTTCCGAGTTATGGCCGTCACAACATTGAAATTCACCGGAACGTTTTTCTTTCCGCAGGTCGTTGTCATTACAGAAGATGTTCAAAATGTCCACCTCCTGCTTGAATACAGACCTCACATCGATGTCTCATTGACCTGCGAACACGATCCCAAACTCCAGGAGTATTGCGTATGTCCTCAGAACATGCCACAATTCGATTCCGAAGGGATTCCAACAGTCTCCAGACAGTCGTATGAGGAACATTGACTTGCAACGCTACCCTTCGTGTGCTGATAGAAGGAGTCATGTTCACAGCCTTCAGAATCTCCTCCTGTACTTCTGGAGTTGTAGATCTTGGTCGTCCCCTTCCCAAACCAGGAGAGTTATATTTTCCATACTCGCACAGACGGTAATGGAGACGTACAAATGTCTTCCGATCTGGACATTGTCGCTGTGGGTACCTCTCCTGGTACAAACGACGAGCCAGCGCAGCATTGCCGTCCGCCTTACCGTACATGAAGTGTATCTCTGCCAGCTCTTGATTTGAATACATGTCGCACAGTCTAACGCCTACACAACACTGAACGTAACCTTCGCCTCGGAATTAACTGTCAGAGTGCCCTCTTAATGTCTCTTTTGACGGCAACGACCTGCGGAAAGAAAAACGTTCCGGTGAATTTCAATGTTGTGAAGGCTAAAACTCGGAAATAAAGCATTTCCGGACACATGTTGTATTTTGATTATCTACATGTGGGAAATACATACCTGAAATTATGCCCCGTATTTTTGAAACACTCTGTATATCCACCATTAGAAAGGAGTATATCGCAAGCGTGAACGTCAGATGGTGCTGAGTTTGAATTCATCTACTCGAGAGACAACATGTGTTCCCATATGTGACAAGTGTGACAAACAATATTCGCCACCGATAATTGTAAGCAATATTACTATACCATATAAGTCGACTGTGACGAACCTTGGCAATTATATGGATTGTCACCTGGAATGGAATGAACTAGTGAATCACACTTATAAAAGATATTTTCGATTATTCACTCATTAAAGCGACTGAAGCACTTTCTTCCTGACAAACCAAAATTAATCCTTGCAGAAACACTCGTGATGCCACACTTCGACTACTGCGACATCATATTAAGTAACCTAAATGCAAATTTGAGCAGCAGGCTACAACGTGTGCATAATGCGTGCGTCCGTTATATTTGCAATATTCGTAAGTATGATCATGTTTCCCCGTCTTTCCAAACTCTGTCTTGGCTAAGGCTAAGTGACCAGCGAACCCTGCATTCTCTTATTATCTTATTTCAAATTCTGCGCACCGCTACCCCAATCTATTTGGCTTCTCGTTTTCAAAATTTATCCACTAAGTACCAGGTGTCATCATAACAATTTACTCATTGTACGTTACCACAACACATCTTTATATTCTTCATCCTATACAGTTTCATTTGCTAGAAATTGGAACTCGCTTCCGAGTGATGTAAGGGATTGTTGGACAATAACTTCATTTAGGTCAAAATTACATAAATTCTTTCTTAACAGATTAATTACGTATTAATATTTGTTACTTATAATGAAACTAACATCTGTCCATTCTTATTATTACCATTAATTTCTGTAAATAGAATACAAAACCTCTAATGGCAAAATTTCATTACATTAATATTATCATTTTATCAACATGTTCTAGATTTATATTTTGCTCCTTATAACATAGTTCTAGTAAACTTCTATTATATTATTTCTCATCATTTTAACAAACAATCTCAACTTTATCATAATTCTTTACATATTCGATATATACTGAAATGAATTACAGTGAAACCTCTCCTTACAGACACTTCCAAGAATCGGACAGTCCTCATATAAGGACAGATTTTTATGTCCCAACGGAAATAATATATAAATAACGATAAATTAAACTCTCGTTTACGGACACTACCAGACACGGACACGAACAGCTGTTTTACAGTCCTAAAGCTTGCTGTACCTCCTGACAGCGGACAGAACTTGGATTTCAAGACTAACGTGTTACAAAAGTGAAAAATTTAGTACAGAAATTCCTTAAATGAAAGAAGACAAGGGTCTCGTAGACTACCACTAGCCCAGCCGGCTACCCCTTGTTAGTTGGTGGGTCCAAAGTTTACGCGATCGTGAAATTGTATTCTACACATTATATGGTTAGTAGGGTTATTCTCTTCACTTCAGTCAGTTGTTCTGTTTCGAGAGACATGGCACCTGAACGTTAAGTTGAAAACTGTAAATTACAGTACTGCATAACTGTAGACACAGAATAAAATTGCATGGCACAGTAATGTATTTTCCTTTTTCGATCTTATTGACTGTAGTTCAAAGTTGCAAAGAATTTACTGTAGTATACTGTATTTAGAATTAAACTACAGTAATACATTTCATTTAAAGCGTGAAGGGATACATAATGCATATTATAAATTTACTGTTAGATTGGGGAGCCTCCCTCCCAATAAAGGACACCTCCCAGATGCGGACAGATTGTTATGTCCCTCCGATGTCCGCAAAGGAGAGGTTTCACTGTATATGTATTGTGACGGCTACGTGAGATTCGATCTCACGACCGGCGGAGGAAGGGCTAAGTCGGCCGTGATTCGGGCAGGTTGCGCGCACATCTGCTTCCTGGGGCATGTGCTATGGCGGAGAGTAGAGAGGGGAGAGAGCGACCGCGGCAGAGAGGAGAGAAGTCCAGATTATTCGAGAATGCTATTTCTGGACACCCGTGGAAATTTCTAGCATTGTAGTTAGGTTATAAATTACTACACGCGAGTGAACTTGAGAAGTTTTAGCAGTTTAAGCTAGTTGCAGTGTTGTTATAGTCAGTGGACAGCAAGCCAGCCAGTCTTGTGTAGCAGTGAAGCCAGCTTTGAGACCGAAGTTCGACTTGAGTTGTGTCCGTAACTGTGGAGCCGGAAGTCCTGAGTTTGGGTGTAGTGGACCGCGGTTGGGGGACCTGAGTTCGAAGTTCAGCGGATTGTCTCTGAAGGTCTGTGGTTCGAGATACTGTGAACTCGAGTGACTGTGCTAGAAGAACCAGCCAAGGCAAACGAACTGTGAACTGAGAACTGGCAGTTCTGATTTGTAAATAGTGCTTTGTGAACATTAGTTAAAATTAGCAGTACATTGTTGTTCTCAATAATTCAAGTAAATTGTCATTGTCGTCTATGGAGTGCAATAACGAATACTGTGTTACTGTGTGGAGTGGAAATCCCATTGTTGACGGGAGCAGAATTAAATTGTAGAAAGTGACTATTATTGTTGCTTTAAATAAAAGTTACATTGTTGAGTTGGAATAAATTTACAATATATTAGCTATTAGTCATAAATTAAGTTACTATTTTTTCTTATAGATTTTATCTCAATTTAAATAAACACGTACTAGTAGTTAAAACTTAATGAAAGAATATTGCTGGAGAATCTTTTAAGTGTAGTGTAAATATTCGTAATTTAAATATGAATGTCACTATTACATTGATTAAGGCTGGTTGAATGGAAGAAAAGGCCTTATGGCCTTAACTCTGCCAGCGAAAATAAAACATTCTTTTCTATTCTATGTAGGTAATTATGCCTAACAGATACAATATAGCACATAGAAGACTGTCTTTCATTACCCTGAATGCTAAACAATTTGTACTTCCGTGATAAAAAAATTTTAAAGCATCCGATTACTTCTGATTTTAATGAAGTGCAAAAATATTTATCATCTCCCCCATACATTATTTTGAAGAAACCTAGGTGCAGTGTAACACCACACAGCAATTAATACAACCCTCTGTAACCACCCTAGTGCATCATAACACCCGGGGATGCGATGCCAATCAAACTATTACCAAGTGGGGTGGCGAGTGCGGTTAGGGGTCGTAGCGGTTGTTTTTTACACGGCAACCAATCCAATTCCAGGACCATAAAACCAGGCCGAGGGTTGCGGGCTCCCACCCCCCACGCGCCACCCTGCAACTTTATGGAAGGACTTCCAGATTCCTTTTTTACAACTCTGTTACAGCTCGGAGTGATAGGCACTCTACGGGGCCGTGTTCCGCAGCCTAACCAGGGGGCCTTGCCCGGCTCGGCGGACTGTGAAGACTCCAAGCGCTGGGTTCATATTCAGTGGAGGTGAACTCCAATCTTTCCCTTGTACACACGTATTTTATTTTATGTTAACATAAGAAAGAAATGTGAATGCAATAAACAAACAAATTGTAAACATAAAAGCAAATAGGCCTATATAAAGAAGAAATGATTTAAAACCATGAGACGACGAATGCATAAAATAAACAAATAAAAGAAGAACAATTTCAAAATGCCAAAACAAATTTTATAAAGAAGGAATACATTTAAACATTGGGTGAATTAATACACAAAATAAACAACTAAAATAAGTAAAAATTGAAGTACTATAACAAATGTAAGATATATAATAGTACATTATGCAACGAGCCTATAATGATAGTAATTAAGAATCGAGTATGGATATTTATGAAACGAGCGCAAGCGAGTTTCATAATTTTCATACGAGCGTCTTAATTTCCATTACAGGCGAGTTTCATACGACTTTTTATGCTCGACCATATTTATAACTTGAAATTACCGGTATTCAGATGTATACATTTTATTTGTAACTGACAAGATCGGAAGTGACCTTGTTCTAGGTCGTGAATTGTGAGATGTGCGCAGACGCGAAAGTATTCATTTTTTCCGAGGAACAATAATGTCATTGACCTTGATGTAATCCCGTTAAACTTGATAATATTATAATTTTATAACCTTGATTATTGAATTCGACATTGTAAAACGAGATGACAAATTGAATTTATTTGAATATTATTTACAATTAACGCTAATTATTATAGTAACAGAACATAACCTTCTGCGACAGTATTGGATTTCCAGCCTCCGTGACTTTTCGCTAATTCTCTTTCGATTGCATATCAGAGAATAATCGATACTTGCGGTTTTATAACGGTACAAAGCTGACTTGTCATTGGCTGAACACATGTAAGCTGAGTTATCATTTGCTAAAGTCCTGTACTTTAATGAGTAGGTGTACTTTAATGACATGCATTAAAGGACTGCTACCAGATGTATAATTAGTACATTTCGGCATGTAAACAATTAGCGAAAGAATGCAATAAATAAATGAAGGAAACAAATAAAATAAAAGGAAATTGAAAACACTAAAAAAAAATAAACAAAAAGAAATGCAAACAATGAATGAGGGAGTGCATGAAAAAAAAAAAAACAAAAAAGAATGAAATGAAAGATTAGATGATAAATTAATATACAGGATGTTTCGGGGACTAGCGTTACAAACTTTCAGGGATGATGGGGAAGGGCTCATGTATCAATTTTAGATAAGGAACCCTGGTCCGGAAATGACCGAGTCAAAAGTTACAAGCAAAAATAGTTGTGTGGAAATGAAATAATTTTATGCCTCTGTCAATCAATCAAACGCCTGTATCTCCTCATGAGGAGCATAGGGCATTCACAAAGTGCCTCCATCGGACCCCATTTGTAGCCAACTTCTTCACTTCGCTCCATGTTTACCCCTCCCTAGCAATTCCCTTCAAAACTGTTCTCTTCCATGTATTTTTTGGCCTTCCTCTTGTTCTACTACCCTGGGAGGTTCCAATCCTAAGCCATTCTTTCTACTGCTCCATCTTCTTTCCTGATTGTATGCCCTATCCAATTCCACTTTCGTCTTTTGATTTCTATTGTGATTTTTTTCTGATTTGTTATCTTCCGTAGTTCTGAGTTTGTCATTATATCTGGTCATTATTCCTCTGTACACCTTATTTATGTGTATTTATCTGTACGTCTTACACATACTGTATTCATCTGACGTTGTTTACGTTGTCTACTTACAGTATTCCTTTCAGTGCGCTGTCTGAGGGGTTGGGACAGGAAACTACACTAAAGCAATGCAGATGGCGTAATGTGTAACGGACATGGACGGTCCTGATATGCACGTCTGTAGACAGAAGTGTATGTGTACAAGTTGCAGTATCCAGTCGATCAGTCCTAGTAAAATGGAGGAGTACACGAGAGCGGAATAAGCAGGCCTGATTTTCGAATACGGATGAGCCAATGGGAACAGTGGACAAGCTCACAGATTGTACCGGGTACAAGTATCCACGTAGGAGACATCCGGCACATACCATTTTTCCACGACTGTTCCAAAGGTTAAGGGAAGGAGGGCACGTGGTGTCAAATTACAATTCAATTTCCACACAACTGTTTTTGCTTATAACTTTCGACTCAGTAATTTCCGGAACAGGGTTCCTTACCTGAAATTGATACATGTGCCTTAGTTATCATCCCTGAAAGCGTGTAACACCAGCCCGGAAACACCCTATATAGAAAATAAAAACAGTACACAAGAATTATTAAATACAATTATATATATATATATATATATATATATATATATATATATATATAAAGTAAATGGAAACAATGAGCGAAAGAGTGCAGGAATTAAACAAAAAACGTTGAAATGAAAGTAGAAAGAATAAATTAATATATAACATAATTAAGTACAAACAAAGTTTGAATACACTAATTATACAGGGACATCATTTTATTTTTACTAACATTTTCAATATTAATCTGTCTATACCTTTAGAGAACCGGAAACACCGCTTGCTCCCCTCTCCAAGACTGGAGTTCGATGATACTGGCGTAAAACACAAATCACTCTACTAGGTATAGGATGGAAGAAAAGTAGTTAATCCATTTACGTAAACTAGGAAATATCGCGATTTTTAGTTTGATAATTTTCATTAGGTTTTTCTTTAATCAAAGTACAGCACTGTATTAAGAATAACTGTTTTTACTCACGAAGTGAGTTATCCATGCGAACGTATTCATTATGCAGTGTATACAGTCTACAGCACATTAGCGTACAATATAGAGAAATAAGTTAAATTGAAAAATAATCACAATGTGAATATTTAAACACAATTTTGAAAATGGTGGCCGTTCATTTCGATACAGGCTTCAGTTCTTTTGTGCATATTATCGCACTATAGACTATTGCATCTAATTCCAATTGCCAGTTTCGTCCTTCGTACTAGTAACTCATGTTGAAATAATTCTGTACCTACTCTACGTACTGTGAATTCAATCTTCACTTCTGCCCGACCCGAAAATATAAAATTACTCAGACATGCTATCTACTGTCCGTTCAAGTGGTTATGTCGCAGGATTGTAGAAAGGGAGGAAATCACGTGACAGTTAATTACTTAACGAGGCCCTTTTATTTAAGTTAAATTAAACAGCTGTATAATATTACGTAAACGTCCAATTCCTAAGAGAAACTAATGTTTTCCGTAAAGATCTAAGACAGCCCAGCTTTTACAGAGGGGCGAGCAGAAGCAGGTGGGGGAAATCGGGATGCGACGTAGGCAAACGGACAGTACCTGTGCGAAAATATGATTCAATATTGAAAGCTCTTTCGTCACTGGAAATCGCGAACATATTTCTGGAACGTACTATACTCAGTAACTCAGTACTGCTTACTATCTGCGGTCTTGGTTCTGTGTGGAGTTCGAACTTCCTTAGTAGAAGGGGTGGGAGTGAAGTACATTCAGAAACTCAGGTACAATAAAAATTGAAGTAAAAATAAAATGATGTCCCTGTATAAAGAATAAATGTATGAAAACAATGAACAAATTAATATGTGAAATTGAAAAATGAAGAAAGGAAATGGGATAAACATGTAAACATTACAAGTAAACAAAAATAGAAGACATGAAAATCATTGTATAAGGAAGAAATAAATGAAACACGGCAATGAATAAAGGAAAAGAACACACAAAGGAAAAAAAGGAAAGAAGGCATAATAAATATGGGTACAGAAATATACAGGTCTGGCAACGTAGTAAGTAAACAAAACTGAAAGACTCTCAAACTGCGGTAATATGTAATTAAGGAAGAAATATATAAAAAAAAAAAACTTAGCGAATGAATGTACGAAATTAATGAGTGAAGGATGAACAAAAGGTACGGACAATAAATAAAAAAATGAAGGAAGAAGGAAGGGAGAATAAATAGGTGTCATTATAGGAAAGTACTTAATAAATAAGGATAGATGAAAGGAAGTAGAGAAGAATGAATAAATGTAGGTTATAGAATTAGCTAGGAAAAATAGTAAATAACATAAATGTAAGAATACACTAAAACAAATATAATACAGGGAAAGTATAAACTGGAAAAATTGATCGAATAAATCCATGATTATACAAATAGGAAGGAAGAATAAATTAATGAATGTAAATCAGTGGAAATATAAAAAAAATTGAAGAAAAATATAAGATACCAAAGACTAAATCATATACAGTGAAACCTGTCTAAAGCGGCCATCTGCAGTTACCTTGTAAAATGGCCGTTTTATCAGGTGGCCGCTTGATTAAGGTTGCGGTTTTTTATGAATCAGCATGAAAGTACTGAATTTCATTGACTTTTTAGTACTTTGCGCGTACAACAATCGTGCATATTAATGTCAGCCTCTTCCATTCTTGCAACTAACCTTTTCAAAACTCAATTTCTTCGCCCTCGCACACTTGAACCATTCGTAAACGAAATCATTCACATTACTAAACACAGATTCTCTCTTCTTTTTTGGCTACCATTCTTTTAATATTTCATATTAATTATACCGTGTATTTGTGTCCTTCCACATTTGAATATTTCTGCAATTTTTCTCGCAGATGTTCCCTTCTCACTTCCTTCAATCATTTTTCGTCTTACCTCTAAACTTAATACCACTCCAGATTTATTGTTAGACATGATTTCTCTCTCAAACTAACGTCACAGTTCCTCCGAATGAACTGAATAAAAAGAAGAAAAATTCGTAAAAGCTGGTCCAAATAGAAAAAGATGGAAAGAGAAAAAAATTTTAAAAAATTCGAATGGTTAACTACTGACCTAAAACATACTGTGACATTTTCGATAGAAAACGCCTGTGTTTCAATCCTTTAAAAACGAGTAAGAATTTATAGCTGTGCAGGGTCGGAGTGGAAAGTGACAAAAGAGTCATAAAACAATAACCAACTAACCCCAAGATATGGAGGGTGTACTGTTGTACACTGAGCTATTGTCCTCGTGATATTGCTCTCTGTCCTCTAACCATCGAAAAAATAGGTCAGACAGTATCCGTGAAAAGATTTTTTGTTGAACAGTGACTGTTATAGTCAGGTTCCAATCCAAACAGACCCCGGCCGCTGGCCGAAGCATGAGGTGGCCGCTAAATAAAGAGACAATTTGTATTGATCTTATGGCAAATCCAATTGGTTCCAGAGAAAATTTGATCTTTTGGCCAGGTGGCCGTTTAAATGAAGTGACCGCAAAGGCAGGTTTCACTGTACATACATGTAAAAATAAAATAGATTAAGCAAATGAAAGAATGAACTAAGTGAAAGCCAAGGAAGAGAAAGAAAAGAAATAATGAAAAGGAAATGACTACAAGAAAGAAAGTGAGGAGTAAAGAATAAATAATATGAAATGAGAAAGGAAAGTTAGATGCAATAAATACAGAAAAAAAAATTAAATCTAAAAGCAATAAGTAAAACGGCTAAATGAAAATGAATGCATGTATTATGAATGTGAGAACGTTTCTCTGGCAAGTTTTTTTATAAAGCTACAGTTCAAACACCTTTTAATTGCCCACAGTGATGCAAGTGCTGTGCTTTAACCAAATAAGTGTAACCACTCTTCGTTAAAACAAAAAGAAAGAGCTGTGAAGTCCATCAAACAACTAAATCTAATAACAAACCAACCCACTATATATATCTAGGTGCAAAGTAACACCTAACATTATCCAACGCTAATTCCATTCGCAACTCGCCTAGCGGTTGCCATGGCAACCAAAACTTTTGTTTCCCAACTCAGCGTTAGAGGCACGGATTGACTACAAACCGTCAGAGAATGTAGCTTTAATATCACGGAAGTGTCTTTCATTTCTCTGCTAGAAATAAAATTTTATATAAAAGCTTCGGATGGCAGATTTCCACAACGCAAAGCGACCAACTTAAGCTAGGGTTGATTACAACATACTCACACTAAAACATGTAATTGATTACTCTCGTAATTCATTAAAAAAATCACTACGTATATAGAATGTCGACCTGGAAAACAGTTTCTGAATGGGAAAGAATATAAAGTAAATGACATTACTTCAAGGTGACCAACGGATTGCAAGGTACATCATCATAAATAAATCTCTGATACATTGTACGTTCGCTCTGAGAAAAACCAAGGGAAAGAGTGCAATAAGTGAGTAAGCTACTGAAGCAGTGGTTGTTGTTACACAACTGGACACGCGACTAAGGAAGCAGAGTTGCAACATCTACTAGAGTCGTCACTTAAATGCCCAACTTACGTTCTATATTTATTTTCACTAATAACATTTGTCATTTTGTTAGCCTGTTATTATTATTATTATTATTATTATTATTATTATTATTATTATTATTATTATTATTATTATTATTATTATTATTATTATTATTATGGAAGTTCAGGATAACAGACAGGGTTTGGAATTGAATGGGTTACATCAGCTTCTTGTCTATGTGGATGACGTGAATATGTTGGGAGAAAATCCACAAACGATGAGGGAAAACACGGGAATTCTACTTGAAGCAAGTAAAGCGATAGGTTTGGAAGTAAATCCCGAAAAGACGAAGTATATGATTATGTCTTGTGACCAGAATATTCTACGAAATTGAAATATAAAAATTGGGGATTTATCCTTTGAAGAGGTAGAAAAATTCAAATATCTTGGAGCAACAGTAACAAATACAAATGACACTCGGGAGAAAATTAAACGCAGAATAATTTGGGAAATGCCTGTTATTATTCGGTTGAGAAGCTTTTGTCATCTATTCTGCTGTCAAAAAATCTGAATGTTAGAATTTATAAAACAGTTATATTACCGGTTACTCAGTATGGTTGTGAAATTTGGACTCTAACTTTGAGAGAGGAACAGAGATTAAGGGTGTTTGAGAACAAGTTTCTTAGGAAAATATTTGGAGCTAAGAGGGATGAAGTTACAGGAGAATGGAGAAAGTTACACAACGCAGAACTGCACGCCTTGTATTCTTCACCTGACATTATTAGAAACATTAAATCCAGACGTTTGAGATGGGCAGGGCATATAGCACGTATTGGCGAATCCAGAAATGCATATAGTGTGTTAGTTGGGAGGCCAAAGGGAAATAGACCTTTGGGGAACCCGAGACGTAGATAGAAGAATAAAATAAAATGGATTTGAGGGAGGTGGGATATGATGATAGAAACTGGATTAATCTTGCACAGGATAGGGACCGATGGCGGGCTTATGCGAGAGCGGCAATGAACCTGCGGGTTCCTTAAAAGCCATTTGTAAGTTGTAGACTATGTATTGTTATTATTATTAATATTATTATTATTATTATTATTATTATTATTATTATTATTATTATTATGTTAATAATTATAACATTGGTGATGAAGATTGTATTTTAGTGGATGTTTCGACGAAAGCTACTTATTAGTGTAGATTCCTCCGGAAGAGAAGTACAGCTGAGGAGTTTATGTAGTAGATTTATGGCAGTACAGAATTCTGTATGTAATAAGATACAACTTTATTGCAGGCAACAGTGAAGGTCATGCATTCCTTGCCACTTTGAATATCAACATTGAAGAATCTCGGTAGTTGAAAACGTCATTAAATACAATACTACGCATACTTCTCCCTGAAATCTATACTGTTAAGTTATTCACTTTCTAATTTTCAGCTCTAACAATGCCTTGGATATGATACTGAATAGATGTGGATATAATTAATATATGTCCGATATATATAGCAGAGACGAGATATCCGTATCGGACAAAAATTAATTATCAATTGATTAAGTGTCATTTTTCCTATATTCTGTATTTTGGCAGGAAATAACAAGGAACCCGATCTAGCAGAAAACAAAACAGACAACAAAGTCCTATGTAACCCTATCTAAATTCTGACATATCTGACTTCCTGCAATTTGCCTCTGGGGCACGTAGTGGACTAAACAAGCATGTGAAACTCAATACTGGCTCTTGGACGTATCGGGGCTTCCTGATTGGCCGGACACATACAATAAATACCAATGTATCTGTCACAGTATCGAGGGAGACAGAAAATCCTGAAACTGTACACAAGCCATGTCCAGATATTCAGTACGTAATCAAACAATCCGATGATGAAAACTTTTGAAAGGATTCTCCATTAAAGCTAGTTGCCATGGATACACAGACTGTAAGTTTTCTTTAAAGCTGGTTTTAGCAGTGATACTTAACATACTATAGCATGTAGGACTAAATACAATTTTTTTTTATTGTACTACGTATGTATCAATGCATATATGACGAAAAGGGAGAAAATAGGAAGAATGGAACGAAGAAGAAGAAGAAGAAGAAGAGATTTTTTTGAAGAAAGTAGAAAGAAAGAAACATTATTGTGAAAGGAAGAGAGAAGAAAATTGCTTCGAAACGAAAGGAAGGAAAATAAAGTCCAGGAAAATAAAGGAAGGAAGGAAATAAATTATTGGAAAAGAAAAATAAAGAAGACAATGAATGTTTGGAAACTAAAGAAGAAAGGAGAGAAACGGCGAAATAATCAAGTATGTTGGAAAGACGTCCTTGAAAAGTGGCAGAATGGATGGTAGAAAGATTAAATATTAAATAAATTAATAGATAAATTGTTAATGAATTGATTAATAACTCTAAAACTGAACGACGTAGTTGGTATAAGAACTTAAGAATAAATATCTGGAATTTGGATTTGCAAACTTGAATAGGCGACTATTTGAAACAAAATGAATAAAAATATTAATCATAGCATAATATTATAAAACACGTTTACTATGTTATACTCTATTCTACGAGTCAATGTTTAGGAAATATGCGAAGCAAGCAAGTTTCCTAATTTTGACGATTGCAAAAATTATATAGAGTTATCGACGTGTTCCAGATGGATGGATGGATGGATGGATGGATGCATGGATGCATGGATGGATGGATGGATGGATGAATGGATGAGTGGATAGGGGTGGGTTGGTGAATGGATGGATGGATGAATGAATGAATGAATTTTTACTTAATTGATTACGTAAAAGAAGGAAAAGAAGTGGATTGTGGATAGATATATTGGTACCTTGTAAATACACGAACCAAATTAATATAATAAATAGCTACATGCAAAAATGAAATATATGTTTGTCAGAATTGTGAATACTATAAAATAGTTGTAAAATAATAAAGAATGAATCATGCTTACCACAATAAAAATCGTAATGTCGAGTGATATTAAATACAGTATATTCTTAAGTTAAATTTGTATATAAATATACATAAGCATACAAGGTAAGTGTAAGTACATACCGTATATATATATATATATATATATATATATATATATATACATACATACATACATACATATATAGATGAACCGTATTATCATTTATTTAGAGGGTTAATCTTTGATATATTTCAAACAAAAAAGTTGAATACAGCTTCGCTCGTTTTTGCTTCCTTTCCGAGATAAAATTGTTTTATATTAAACATTTCATAGCGTGTTTTAGGAAAGTATTGATTTAATTCCGAATATGCTCAGTAAATTTAAGACAGCAGTGTACTATGATAATAAATCATTGAAAGAGCTTTAATTTTGTGTTTTAAATGTGCAGAAATTTGATCTGAATACATGTAACTTTTCGTTCGGAAAATGAATTTTAAATTGTTACGTTTGTTCGGATCAAATTTCTGCACATTTAAATGACAAAACTAAAACAAAACTATTTCACACACAACAACAAATACTATATCCAAACAGAAGGATTACCAATGGGATCAGAGATATTTTTACACAACATAGAACAAACACACATACTCAACAATGAACACAACAAATATGTAGACAACATAATATACTGGCACAGATACGTACACGACATACTCATACCATACAAAGGAAACGAAAGACAAATACACAAACTGCACCAATACATAAACAAATTACACCCAAAACTTCAATACACACTAGAACTTGAAAACAACAACGCCATAAATTTCCTAGACATCACCATAACAAAAATTGACAACAAATACACCTTCAAAATATACAGAAAACCAACCACCACCACCACACACATACACAACACATCTAACCACCCCATACAACACAAACATGCTGCATTCAGGACAATGGTACACAGATTACTCAACATCCCATGAGCCAACAACACTACAATGAAGAAGTGAACACAATCAAATACATAGCACAAGAAAACGGATACAATCCAAACATAATAGACATCATCATAAGAAAGACAAAACAAAAACTTAACAAACACAAAAACACGCAAAACACAACACAAACACAAGAAATACATCACACTAACATATGAAAACAAAAGCACACATAAGATCGCATCTTCATTCAGAAAGCAGAAATACAACATAGCATACAGAACAGAAAACACACTACAAAGACATCTCAACACACAAACAACACAAACAAATAAATACAACCACACAGGCATATACAAACTCACATGTAATAGTTGCGATAAGTTCTACATAGGACAGACAGGCAGATCATGCCAAACACGCTACAAAGAACACATTAAAGCAATAACCAGAGGACACAATACATCTACACACGCCGATAACATAACCAATGCTCGCAGTACATACAATAACATAAATGCGGACATGGAAATCCTACACATACAACCCAAGAACCAAAAACTCAACACACTAGAACAATACGAAATATACAAACACACTAAAACACACCCCGATCAAATTCTCAACACACAGATCAATTTCAGTACACACACACTATTTGACTGCACTTTTCAACCCTTTCAACACTCAAACGCACCCACATAACAGGCAGAGAATTTCGAGATGGCGCCGAGATCTAGTAGGCTCTGACGATGGTGTGTGAAGCACCGAAACAGCTGTAAGCCGCACAAACTTACATATTTAACACGAATAAGTCCACTAGTTAATTAATTAATTAATTAAAATTCTTTCAATCAAGCATCATAATACACTGCTCTCTTAAATTGACTAAACATATTTATGAATTAAATCAACAGTTTTCCCAAATCACGCTATGAAATGTTTGATACGGAACAATTTTTATCTCTGAAAGGAAGCGAAAACAAGCAATGTTGTATTAAACATTTTGTCTGAAATATCTCAAAGAATAACCCCCTGAAATTAAAGCCATTACTTATGGTTCAACCTGTATACATATACATGTGTGACAAGAATTCTAGCACATCTATCTTCTATATGGTAATGATTACATTTCTGGATACACTGAAAACTAAAGGGTTAAACAGATGTGCATGCCTGGTAGTTGATGAAAACAATTAAAAATCGTTTCTGTGCTCATAGCTTAAATTACAGCGTCGTCATGGAGATGAGAAAGCGTGTCGACAGTTAATTAATTGAAGAAGTCAAGGAGGAGGAACGCATGCGCCGTAATACGAACAACTGCACGAATAAATTAATTCATTAACTTGTGCGCTGGCGGCGGTGGAGTGTCTTCATTTATTCACGGAGTCCAAATTTGTGCGGTCGCAGTGTGGAGCTGAAGAAAAGTGGAGCGGAGCTCTGGCAATCTTAATTAAAGAGCAGCGTAAACAAAAAATGAAATGAAAAGAGAAATAGCGAGATACGCAAGAATGGGCCCCTCTTCCGAGCGCTTCCGTTCCCTAGCAGTGGCTGTTTCAGTTCTCGCTATTATTCCATTTTTCAACGTTCATTTTTTTTATTTATAGCGATTGTGCATTGTTTTCTGTCTTGTCTAATTTTTATCGTCTTTCTATTGTTCCATAAGATATTAATACATTATATTTTCACATTATATTCATATTAATATGGTTTTCTTCCTATCCAGTCACTAATGTCACAAAAAATTTTCTTTTTTAATTCATATACGCATATTCTTTGTATGATACTGAATTAATGTTCCAAATGTAGTCGTTCCATTAATTTAGTGCAAATTTATCAACATAATAAAACGTGTGCGGAATGTGTTAAAAAGTACATTCGTAATTTTTTTCACAGAAATTCAGAATATCCCTTCCAACCGAATCCTATTTTCATGCACTCATCCGAAAGTGGGATAATAGTAAAGATGTTAGACGAAAAAAAAATCAGAAAGAAGTACTGATTCCACAGAAGAATAGTAAGTCTTTATTCAGGAGACATTACAAAATATTGCAGTTGTACCCCTCCAAAGCTTTTAGCAGTTTATGTCACGAAATTGGCATCTCGTTACTTATTTACTTACTTACTTACTGGCTTTTAAGGAACCCGCAGGTTCATTGCCACCCTCACATAAGTCCGCCAGCAGTCTCTATCCTGTGCAACATTAATCCAGTCTCTATCATCACATCCCACCTCCCTCAAATCCATTTTAATATTATCCCCCCATCTACGTTTCGGCCTCCTCAAAGGTCTTTTTCTCTCCGGTCTTCCAACTAAGACTCTATATGCAATTCTGGATTCGCCCATACGTGCTACGTGCCCTCCTCATCTCAAACGTCTGGATTTAATGTTCCTAATTATAACAGGTGAAGAATGCAATGCGTGCAGTTCTGCGTTGTGTAACTTTCTCCATTCTCCTGTAACTTCATCCCTCTTAGCCCCAAATATTTTCCTAAGAACCTTATTCTCAAACACCCTTAATCTCTGTTCCTCTCTCAAAGTGACAGCCCAAGTTTCACAACCATTCAGAACAACCGATAATATAACTGTTTTATAAATTCTAACTTTCAGATTTTTTGACAGCAGACTAGATGACAAAAGCTTCTCAACCGAATAATAACAGGCATTTCCCATATTTATTCTGCGTTTAATTTCCTCCCGAGTGTCATTTATATTTGCTACTGTTGCTCCAAGATATTTGAATTTTTCCATCTCTTCGAGACATAAATCTCCAATTTTTTTATTTCCATTTCGTATAATATTCTGGTCACGAGACATAATCATATACTTCGTCTTTTCGGGGTTTACTTCCAAACCTATCGCTTTACTTGCTTCAACATTTCTCACACCAATATCAGATTTTATTACTCGTACATATAACTCATGATTAATTATTTAAATCATTGTTATGTTTATTACTGTTGAATGTCTGAATTGACTTACGTTTAGATTTCGTTGTAACATTATGAATATCTGATGATGCCGTATAGGCGAAAACGTTCATAAAATTTTCCTCTGTAAGATGTATTAGCAAATAACAATTTGCAAACAAATGATAAATCATATGATTGAAAAACTTTAAACTAAATTTATAACCTTGAACTGATTCATATGAAAAATTAAAAATGAATTGGGTTTGCAGTGAAAGACATGCCCTTGGGTAGGACACTGACAATGAATTAATATGTAATTATATCTGGAAGGAGGTCTGCAGAGGCGAATGCATGACGAAGAAGTCACCATGGAAAAGAAGTGCAGAACGAGTCCACAGAGTCTAGTCTTACACAGGAGAGTTCAACAGTACTCCCTAAAATTAGTTTCCAACTACAGCATTGATTATGGATATTTTTTCATTCAAAATTCAATTGTTTTCCTTATGTCGGTCTCGCAGTATTTTGGTAGTTTAACCCTTGGAGAGAGAGAGTGTGTAACGGTCAGATGGGAGTGGGAAGTCCAGAAGGATTTAACCTAATGCGGATTTCAGAACAATGAACCAATATTGCATATGATTATAAGGGGCATATATTATGCACATTGCTACCCGTGGACAATAGAGAGCCTGCGGGACCACTGCAATAGTCTGACAGGGATTTGGGTCGATCAATTACCTTAATAGTCTGGTGTGACTTTGAGGACGCAAACAAACAAGAAATCCAGGACAGCCCAGCCAGAGCCTACATACAGCGTCCAATATAGGATGTTTGTCTGCAGCGAAATGTACTGCTACGTAATAATTTATTCAGTATCTCTTTCGAACTACAGAAGCTAAGTGTTGTAGACCTAATAGTTATAAAATGACTGAGATGTAATGCCATACCGTTAGCTAAAAGACGTTGACGTTCAGTGCTGGGAATCCTAGTTCAAATCCTGCTGACATCAAAAGGTTTATTTTAATTTTTAGTCGGTTATTTTACGACACTTTATCAACTGCTGTGGTTATCTAGCGTCTGAATGATATGAAGGTGATAATTCATTCATTCATAGTGTTCTGCCCAAGAGCAGGTCTTTCACTGTAAACCCAGCATTCTTCAATCTTTCCTATTTTCTGCCTTCCTCTACGTCTCCAAATATCTTAATGTCTTCTATCATCTTATATCTTCTTTTGCCCGGAACTCTTCTCCTGTTCATCATTCCTTCCAGTGCATCCTTAAGAAGGCAGTTTCTTCTCAGCCAGTGACCCAGCCAGTTCCTTTTTCCTCTTCGTCATCAGTTTCAGCATCATTCTTTTTTCATCCACTCTTTCCAACACAGCTTCGTTTCTTAATCTATCTGTCCACTTCACACGCTCCACTCTTCTCCATATCCACATTTCAAATGCTTCTATTCGATTCTCTTCACTTCGTCGTAATATTCATGTTGTCCACACCTGTGGAGTAATGGTTAGCGCGTCTGGCCGCGAAACGAGGTGGCCCGGGTCCGATTCCCGGTCGGAACAAGTTACCTGGTTGAGGTTTTTTTCCTGGGTTTTCCCTCAACCCAATATGAGCTAATGCTGGGTAACTTTCGGTGCTGGACTCCGGACTCATTTCACCGGCATTGTCACCTTCAGAAGCTAAATAACCTAAGATGTTGATAAAGCGACGTAAAATAGCCTACTAAAAATGCCCATGTTTCTGCCCCATACAATGCTACACTTAACACAAAGCACTTCACTATTCTCTTCCTTAGTTCTTTCTCTAGAGGTCCGCAGAAGATGCTCCTTTTGCTATTAAAAGCTTTCTTGGCCATTGTTATCCTCCTTTTGACTTCCTGGAAGCAGCTCATGTTACTGCTTATAGTACACAGCAAGTATTTGAAACTGTCAACTTGCTCTACTGCCTCATTTAGAATTCGCAAGTTTACCTTCTTTACTAGTGCCTGCTAAATGAGGGCAGGGTCCAGCGTAGGAAGTTACCCAGGATTTGCTCTTAATTGGTTGAGGGAAAACCTGAACCAGGTAACTTGTCCTAATCAGAATTTGAACCCGGACCCGCTCGTTTCACGATCAGGTACGTTAATCGTTACTCCACAGCGGTGGACTTCTAATTGCGTCTAATATCTTCATAACTAATCTAATCATCCTACCAGGACGGTTCCTATCTGGAACTTCATCGCCACAGTATCCTGAGGCACACCTCGGTCATCGAAGACGGCACTTGGTATCCGCCGTGTATATTAAAACTACTGTAGTATTCATTTCAATGTCAACCCGAGAAACAAAATAATTCACAAGTACAGAGACATCATTTTATTTTTACTTCAATTTTTATTGTACCTCACTTTTTGAATGTACTTCACCCTCTGCCATCCCCTCTACTAGTACACTTCCAACCTTCCTCCACACAGAACCAAGGCCGCGTATGCAACCAAAGTAAGCAGTAGGCCTACTGAGTTAGTGAGTATGGTAAGTTTCAGAAATACGTTCGGGTTTTCCAGTGACGAAACAGCTTTCAATATTGAATTATATTTTCGCACAGGTACTGTTGTCCATTTGCCTACGTCGCATCCTGGTTTCCCCCACCCGCTTCTGCTCGCCCCTCTGTAAAGCCTAGTAGCTGGGCTGTCTTAGCTCTCTTCTGAAAACATTAATTTCTGTTAGGAATTGGATGTCTACGTAATATTATATAACTGTTTAAAATAACTTAAATAAAAGGGCCTCGTTAAGTAATTAAATGTCACGTGATTTCCTCCTTTCTACGACCCTGCGACAAAACCACTTAGACGGACAGTAGATAGCATCTCTGAGTAATTTTATCTTTTCGGATCGGGCAGAAGTGAAGGTTCAATTTACATTACGTAAGGTATACTCTTTTATAGAATAGGTACAGAATTATTTCAACATGAGTTACTAGTACGAAGGTTCGAAACTGGTAATTGGAATTAAGTACAATAGTTTATAGTGCGATAATATGAACAAAAGAACTGAAGCCTGTATCGAAATGGACGGCCACCATTTTCAAACATGTGTTTAAATATCCATATTATGATTATTTTTCAATTTAATTTCATTCTCTATATTGTACGCTGATGTGCTGTAGACAGTATACTATAGGCCCACACTGCGTAATGAATACGTCCGCATGGAAAGCTCAGTTCGTGAGTAAAAACACTAAGTGTTAATACAGTACTGTATTTTGATTAAAGAAAAACCTAATGAAAATGATCAAAGTCAAAATCGCGATATTTCATAGTTTACGTAAATGGATGAACTACTTTTCTTCCCTCCTATACCTAGTAAAGTTATTTGTTTGTATTTTATGCCAGTATCATCGAACTCCAGTCGTGGAAGGGGGTAGCAAACGGTGTTTCCGGTTCTCAACAGTTAATCCAACGGTATAGCCAGGTTAATATTAGAAATGTTAGTAAAAATAAAATGATGTCCCTGTATAAGACAACGCAATAAAGATGAGTATGGAGCTTAGCTTACATCGATTGTTTACTCTTTCCCTAAATCGATTAAGGTACAGAGCAAATGGTGGAGACCTCATCCCTCAAACAAAGTTCAGGAAGCACCGCGAAATTCCAGATATGTTTCTCCTTACCACAAGAACCTCAAAACTCCTTCCTCTACTATTTGACCAATCGACTCAATTCTAATGCGCCCGCAGGAACTGGAGACCAGAATTTCCTTTCCTCTCGCTGAGAGACTTTGTATCGATTCTACGACGTAATGGCTTCTCGTTACAAGCAATTACACGCCTCCCTAATAACGTCCCGCGTAACAATGCTGTCCGTTACGTAATGGTGCGGTACCTGCCACATTTAAAAGCAGAATTCGACTTTCTGATTCCTGAGTCTGTGCGCATGCGCAGAAGAGCTTTGTACTTCCTGGAGCTCCTAGTCAGTGTATGTGTTATCATCCGTGCAACTGCCACTACCATGAACAACATTGTCATCTACCATAAGTCATTCAATCATAATTTTCTATTTAAAGCCAGCATTCTCCAATCTTGAGCAGCACAATACGGTCATAGGACAATAGTTCATGCCACTTCATTGCTATAAATATGACTTCTTTTTAACGTCAACATCTTCCTTCTGACTGACTTATAAACTCTGTATAAACCTCAAGATCTCTTTTGAAAAAATTACATGTAATTGCAACAAAAAGTTTTCATACTATCTAAATAGAGATTTTTCTGCGGCTCGACCAACGTCAATAATCCATACTCAATGGAGTAATGCAAGCCAACTTCGCAGCAGGTATACCAACTATGAAAACTTCACGAGGGCACTCTTATCCGACTGCGCACACTTACCCTCCGTTACCTTACATCAGCGGTGACCAAAACCCGAGCTGCTGTGATTACATGCGACAGACAGCCTATGAAGTAAGGAGACGGAGGAAAGGTACTTGGCATGAAAATACAACCAGTGGTGGTTCCTGTACTAACATCTTGATCAATCCCGCGGATAAAAATCTGAAGCTTTGCTGTATCAGTAATGTCACTGCTGTCATCAAGAGCCAGTGAATAACATACGATTTTTCTTGCTTCTTTTTTTTGACCTTTACCTTGAATATAATCAGGAATTTTATAAATTCTTCTCTCGATACTTGGTCGAGAAATTCGTAGTTTTCCAAAATTAAAAACTTCTTATGGACAAGTTATTTAGGCTATTTTAATCATTACTCTTCTGAGAAATTCTGTTCTATTAAATTACTTTAGAGCTCGAGATATTTCAAACCCAATTAGATAGCTGACTGCCTTACATTTATTTATGTCATCTTTCTCTTCCTGGCTATGATTTAAGACATGGCATTACCTGGCGTTCAACAGTTCGTTGGCATATAATATTGAATAAGTTTTTCTACATTATTATTATCATTATTATTATTATTATTATTATTATTATTATTATTATTATTATTATTATTATTACATGAATAATTAATAAATAGACCTAGTTAACCTCAACTAAAGACTAAGAAGATTAAAATTGATATGAAACTTAATAATTTTATCTTTCTATGGAGAAGATCTAAAATATCAATATTCATACACATACAGAAGAATTATACAAACACATACTTAGTGATCAGTAATAATAATAATAATAATAATAATAATAATAATAATAATACATTATTCAGCGTGGCAATTAATGTTTAAATATACTCCTAATTGAATCATTGAGCAAAGAAAACATATTACATAATTTTTCTCCTACATAACAATATAGAAGTTCTCCTCATTCTTTACGAAACCACCTTTTACTGCTTGTAGAGACAGTTTGTAGAGCGACATGATACCGCCACTGCTTGTCTTCAGTACGTGAATGAAACACACAGCAATGTACAGGAAACTCCTCGTACGCGTTTGAATGTCTGTGATTACACGATGTAATCACGACACCCGCTTTGGACATCTGCCTTAGATCAATATTTTGGCCAACGATAACTGTAAGTTTATGAAGTGTTAAATGTTCTGCAAGTCTTATATTAGGTACCTGGAGTGTATAGCATATCTGTATAAAAACATAAACAAGTAATTTAACTCTATAACAGACATTCTATTTTAACGACTTCATGAACTTCAAAACAAACAATCCCAACCAACATCTCAATTTAACCTTGGCTGCAACAGAAAGTTTGAGCCAAAAAAATGACCTGCGAATAAAAGAAACTGGATTTCTGCTGGTAATGGCTTCCTTAGCGACAGCCAGAATTACCTTAACTACAACGATGCATCAGGAACAACTGCAAGCAAGCAGAGCTGCATCCAAGGAGGGGTTTCATAGTATATGATGGCGGCGCCATTAGTTATGTCGCACAATGGCTGATCTGTAGATTACACTTCCGAACTATTTCCAACTAGCGGTCAGCTCCGCAGTTGTACTACTTGATTCCCGAAGCCGTAAAGCGCAGCATTGCGGGGTAAGTGTTATGGTATTTAGTGGGAGTTATAATGCCCCCTCTTGCCGGTCATAAATTTATAGCACCATCAAGTTTTTGCGCCGTACACTTCCTTACAAATCCAGTACTTATTGTCGGATCTTTTTATGAAGTACTAAACTTGCGAAATCACTAGACGTTACAGAATCCATGGATCGAATCTTATACAGGGACATCATTTTATTTTTACTAACATTTCTATTATTAACCTGACTATACCTTTGGATTAACGGTTGAGAACCGGAAACACCAACTGCTACTCTCTTTCACGACTGGAGTTCCATGATACTGGCGTAAAATACAAACAAATTTCTCTGCTAGGTATAGGAGAGAAGAAAAGTAGTTCAATTATGTGAACTAGAAAATATCGCGATTTTGAGTTTGATAATTTTCATTAGGCTTTTCTTTAACTAAAATACAGTACTATATTAACAATAAGTGTTTTTACTCACGAACTGAGCTACTCATTCGGGCGTATTCAGTATGCAGTACATATTATGCTGTCCACAGCACATTAGCGTACAATTTAGAGAATGAAGTTAAATTGAAAAATAATCATAATATGGATATTTAAACACATTTTTGAAAATGGTGGTCGTTCATTTCGATACAGACATCAGCTCTTTTGTGCATATTATCGCACTATGGACTATTATACCTAAACCAATTACCAGTTTCGTCGTTCGTACTAGTAACTCATGCTGAAATAATTCTGTACCTACTCTATAAAAAAGTACCTTACGTACTTAAAATTCGATCTTAACTTCTGCCCGATCGTAAAATATTATTAGTCTGTTATTATTATTATTATTATTATTATTATTATTATTATTATTATTATTATTATTATTATTACTACTATTTTTGTGGTCACAGGAATCCAACAAAAATATGCAGAAATCATTTTTGTTCAAATAAACAAAATACCGTTCCTCAGCAACGTCCTGGCAACTGAATATTAGGTCAGGTTCCACAATAGCATCCATCCAACTGTATCAAACGATGCGGGCACTTGAAAGTGTTGGGAAGTGTAATACTGTGGCAGGCATATAGAGTGGACAGCTCGTATGCACGCCTGGATGGGTGCTAGTTATGCATCGCTCCACTTGAATCACACACTTGCAGCGTCATTCTGATGGCACTAATAACTCAATGCTTCATTGCATTAAGGTAACGCAAGACTCACTAGTTAGCACAGCCACAGAAACAACTCAGGTGTGATCCCATGCTGTCATGAAACAGACCAACTACTTCAGCTAAGACACGACTTCAAGCTTATCAAACCCCAATTTCTCTAATTCAGTATGTATGTATGTATGTATGTATGTATGTATGTATGTATGTATGTATGTATGTATGTATGTATGTATGTATGTATGTATGTATGTATGTATGTATGTATTCCTTTTTTTTGAGCAGCATGTTCCATTACAAATGGAAAGTAATACTACATGCCTAGGTTTACCTTCAAGTACATAATCCATTTACATTATATATTATTATGTTGCCATTCTAGATTAAATATGGACTAGTGTAGTTCATCTACTATGTGTAACTGCCAAGATAATATTGGTACTTCTTAATCTAACTTATTTTCCTATTCCTAACCTATGAAGTACAAGAATCTATTTACATATTCTAGCATTAAAATATTTACAGTATTTACATATTTACTATCTCTTGATCAGCCTATTTTCAGATAAATTATACCCTCTAATATTGTAGCTTATTTACAGAATGTAAGTAACCTATTTTTAACCCTTATCACTTAATTCTGACTTTTAACCTATCTTCCCAAATAACTTATCCTTATATACTAGCCAGCCTACTGTAGTTGTTCAAAGTCTATACTATTTGCAAACTTTATAAAATATTTTACATAACTTTTCACTAATTTTGTCTTGTCCGCAGGCCACTTTCCACCACATTTATGTATAGACTGGATTAGTGTTCTTCTTTCCTTTCCTAATTTCGTACAGTCATAAATGATATGATCCACTGTCTGATCCCCATCCCCACAGACACATGTCGCACTATTCTTGGTTTTAAATCGATGAAAATATGCGTTGAGTCTTCCATGTCCGGTCAACAGAGTCGTCAAGTTAGGAGTTACTTCTATCTTCAATTTCAGTCTATCTTGGACACTAGGGAAGAACGCCTTGGTTAGAGTACCTTTGGAAGTAGTTGACCATTCACTTTCCCATTTTCCTTTGGATATGACCGCTAGCTGGTTCCTTACTTCACTCATCGGGACCTTGTCGTAACAGATCTGTAGATCGACGTCACTCGCTGCCTGCTTCGCTAGACGATCTGCCAGTTCGTTACAGTAGTTCCCCACATGAGCCTTGACCCATCCGAAGTCCACTAGCCATCTGTCGTTCTCCACCAGCCGTAGATTCGTTCGATGCCTTCAATTAGGTTGTTGTGGTTGCTTCCATTCCTTAGAGAGTCCAGAGTAATTTTACTATCAGTGTAGATGGCTATTCGTCTTTCGTCTAATGGTCTTTCACCTATTGTTCTTAGTCGTTTTATATTGTCTAACGCTTTCATGATAGCAAGTTGTTCAGCTTGGTTATTTGAACATTTATTGTCTAATCTGAATCTTAGTTGTTGGATTAGTTCATTACTCTGAAATATTGCTACTCCTGCTCCTACTCCACGTTCACTTTTACTGCCATCCGTGTATATTTCATACGTATATTCTATATTTTGTTCTGTTTCTTTTATGTCGATGAGTTCTGCAGGGTGTGTCCAGTTCTTGTGCTGTATTATGTAGTCAAGATTTAGACCATCGTACTTATGTCTTGTTTTTGCAAAGTACAAGTTTACTATTTCCTCTATCTTGAACAAAATGGGAGTGAGTCCAGTAACAACGCATAATGCTTCATATGAGGTGGTTCGAAATGCCTTTGCAATACGTATGTTTATTAGCCTCTGCACTTGGTTCAGTTTTTTGACGTTGTAATTCCTTTCCAAGGCATCTATCCAAACAGGAGCCCCATACGATAACAAGGGCAGGATTGCACCTTTATACATGGTTCTTAATGCTTTGTGTTTAAGACCCCAATTTATCTTGGCGGTTTTGGAAAGGGCATTAATCAGGTTTGTGCATCTTTCTGTTACATATTTAATATGTTCGTTGAATCTAAATCTCTTGTCAATGATAATTCCAAGATATTTAATCTTGTCGGTTTGTTGTAGTTCCTTGTTGTTGAGAAAGATGTGTATATCTTTTTGTTCCCTTCGTTTCCTTCGTGTTATTAGCATCGTCTTCGATTTCTGCTCATTAAATTTGGTTTTGTTATGTATGTATGTATGTAAGTATGTATGTACAGTATGTATGTATGTATGTATGTATGCATGCATGTATGTAATGTATGTATGTATGTATGTATGTATGTATGTATGTATGTCTGTACATTATGTATGTATGTATGTATCTATGTATGTATGACTATAGACCAATTAGTGTTCTTCCTGTTCTCTCAAAAGCTTTGGAATGAATTGTGCACAAACAATTGACAGATTATCTCAATACTCACAATATTCTTGACCCTTACCAATCAGGCTTCAGAACGGGACACAGCACATCGACTGCACTGCTTAAAGTGACTGAGGATATACGTGAAGCTTTAGACAAAGGACAGATCACAATACTAACACTTTTAGACTACTCCCAAGCCTTCGACACTGTAGACGTTGACTTACTAATTGCAAAATTAAGAGTACTGCATTTTTCTGATAATGCCTTAGCGTGGATGGACTCTTATCTTTGTGAACGCCAACAGTGCGTGTCTATCAATAATCGTTATTCCACTTGGCATACCAGGAAGATTGGCGTACCACAAGGCTCTGTCCTAGGATCTTTACTATTTTCTATTTATATTAATGATATTTCTTCTAATCTAACATCCTGCCGACACCATATTTATGCTGACGACATACAAATCTATCTGCATACTCGACCTAACTACATAAATGACGCCATAACTAAAGTTAATGATGACTTGAATTCTATATCCATATGGTCGAAAACGCACGGACTTAATTTAAATGCAAGTAAGTCGCAGGCAATCTTAATAGAACATCAAAGATCGAAGTGTGACAAACAAAATTTGCCACCGATAATTGTAAATAATACTACTATTCCATACAGTACGACTGTGAAGAACCTTTGTATTTATATGGATTGTCACCTGGAATGGAATGAACAAGTGAATCACACTTCCAAAAAAATATTTTCCATTATTCACTCATTAAAGCGACTGAAGCACTTTCTTCCTGATAAATTAAAATTAATCCTTGTACAAACACTCGTGAAGCCACATTTTGACTACTGCGATATTATATTAAGTAACCTAAATGCAAATTTGAGCAGCAGGCTACAACGTGTGCATAATGCGTGCGTCCGTTATATTTGTAATATTCGTAAGTATGATCATGTTTCCCCGTCTTTCCAAACTCTGTCTTGGCTAAGGCTAAGCGGTCGACGAGCCCTGCATTCTCTTGTTCTCTTATTTCAAATTCTGCGCACCGCTACCCCAATCTATTTGGCTTCTCGTTTTCAAAATTTATCCGCATATCATCAGCTAAGTACAAGATCTCATCATAACAATTTACTCATTATACCCTACTAAAAGACATCTTTATATTCTTCATCCTATACAGTTTCAGTTGCTAGAAATTGGAACTCGCTTCCGAGTGATATAAGGGGTTGTTGGACAATAACTTCATTTAGGTCAAAATTACATAAATTCTTCCTTAACAGATGAATTACTGATTAATATTTTTTACTTATAATGAAACTAACATCTGTCCATTCTTATTATTATTATCATTAATTTCTCTAAATAGATTTACAAAACCTCTAATGGCAATTACATTAATATTCTCATTATGGAATTAGAAATATATATATATTCTCCCTGTAACATAGTCCTAGTAAGCTTATATTAAATTAATTTTCATCATTTTACTAGCTATCTCAAATATTAAATTAATTATAATTCATTGAATTAAATTAGCTCATAAATTAAGTTACTGCTTTACCTTATAGATTTATCTAAATTTAAATAAATGTGTAGTGAAGAATATTGCTGGAGAACCTTTTAAGTGTAGTGTAAATATTTGTAATTTAAATTTATGTTTTGTATTGATTAAGGCTGGTTGAGTGGAAGAGAAGGCCTTATGGCCTTAACTCTGCCAGCGAGAATAAAACATTATTATTAATATTATTATTATTATTATTATTATTTATGTACGTACGTACGTATGTATGTATGTATTTTTTATTTTAGTAGGTTATTTTACGACGCTTAACCAACATCTTAGGTTATTTAGCGTTTGAATGAGAGAAGGTGATAATGCCGGTGAAATGAGTCCGGGATCCAACACCGAAAGTTAACCAGCATTTCCTCATATTGGGTTGAGGGAAAACCCCGAAAAAAAACCTCAACCAGGTAACTTGTCCCGACCGGGAATCGAATCCGGGTCACCTTGTTTCGCGGCCAGACGCGCTAACGTATGTATGTATGTATGTATGTATGTATGTATGTATGTATGTATGTATGTATGTGTGTAAAAATGTTATGTTTTATTTAACGACGCTCGCAACTGCAGAGGTTATATCTGCGCGCCGGATATGCCGGAATTTTGTCCCGCAAGAGTTCTTTCACATGCCAGTAAATATGTCGCATTTAAGCACACTTAAATGCCATCGACCTGGCCCGGGATCGAACCCGCAACCTTGGGCATAGAAGGCCAGCGCTATACCAACTCGCCAATCAGGTCGACGTATGTATGTGTGTATGTATGTATGTATGTATGTATGTATGTATGTATGTATGTATGAATCGTTCAAAGAGATTTTTTCTAACACGTTTCGTCCATTTTTTGTAGATTAATTTCGTGCACAAATTACGACAAAGTTATACCACAATTTCTTCCATTTTTTTTTTTGTATAAATTTCAGATTAGACAAACAGTTTCAAATACAGAGTTATCCTCTCATCTTCGGAATATGAAGAAAAAAGTTTGAAGGGACAACCCATTATTTTTCTTCAAATGTAGATGGACTTAGATGAAGGTAATTTATTAGATGAAATGTATGGTTTGAAAAAATATGTGACTTCAGAGAAAATGGCAAAGTGGGATGAAGAAAATGCTACTCTATGCTAAAAATGGAGTATATTTTTTATATTTTTTTCCCTGAGAAAATGTTTCCATGTGCATAACTCTATAAGTGACTGAACTATGCCTGTGTCAAAATAATCTTCAGTGGAGGGAGTTTATTCAATAAACATGTAGTGGACATCTAAAAAATCTAGGATGTGTTTAGAAACTGTTCGTGCCATGCTTGCTATCTTAACCAACTTCAACATGACCCAACAGGAATTTGCTGAAAAACTGGGATATAAAGAAGACCTGCTTAAAAAATTTACTCTTCTTAAAAAATACAGTAATTGAGTCTCTAAATGGAATGAGTACCACTATTTTAATTCTTTAAATTGTGTAAAAACAATAAGTGAACGAAAATCTAAACGAAATGTTAATGGTAGGTTTATATTGCGATACAAGGTGGGAAATGCTTTTCACAAAATGTAGGGAAAGTTTGAAAAACGAGGAGAGTGAATTTTTCAGTTTCCGAGATTTTGTAATGCACTTCACAAATATATAATGTTATAATAATTTTTGCACGATCATGTTTTTAAAATTGCAAATACAATACAGTATATTTTTTTAAAATTTAGAGAAATATTATTTAAAAGCCTTCGCAAAACTGTCACTGTAATGGTAACTAATTAACAATAAATGGCTAAAATGAGTCTATTTCAGTACAGTTTTATATTATGAAAAAATCCCTAGCAACAAGTTTCTGTGTGGGAATTCTAACTTTCAAGGCCTAACAACAATAATAGATGTAAATACAGCAAAAAAGAAAATACAATCGTACAACAAAAATATTTTGTGCGAGATCGTGCGTATTTACTTGCTTTCCGCACAAAACCAATACGCGGTAAGTGTGAAATACCACATTCAGTATTCCCAACGTAACACACATAGCAATTTCCCTCTTCTTACCGCTTAAGTGACATATTCATTTTACTGCTTTAGGCTTTTAACATATTATTTTTAGAGACGTTTAACATAGTAATAATTATAAATTGGAAACTTACCACTGCAATTTCACCTAAATTGCACTGTTAATTATTGTTTTTAAATATTTGCAAAAATTAAGTAAACTCTACAACACCACAAAAGTTACTGCATTTGTAATGCAAGTAACATTAAGGAAGCCGTGAAAAAATCAACAAGATTCCAGATGCCGATGTTATTACTGCAATATGTTATATAAATAATATTGCTAAAATATTAAAATGAAAAATAAATAATTACATAACCTTACCGTTTGTTTTAAGTTCGCATTTATAGACTGGGGGAAAAAAGACGTATATCACGGCCTGCTGGAGTGTAGTAAACACAGAAAACATTTTATAGCAACAATGTTGAAGATAGATATATTTGTTGCCGTCATTGAACAGAAACCAAGATGGAGATTTCATTGCAACTAATTAGAAATTTCTCTTTCAGGTATGTAATAAACGATCTTCGCACAAAATAATGTACGATACACGAGCGGTATGTTTGTTTTCATGTTCTCGGAAATTAAAAAAAGCTCAACTACGTTTCGCTTTTTCAATCTTTTCCTCGAACATGAAAACGTCAACATACCGCTCTTGTAACGCATTACTATTTTATATGTCGATATCTGTCCCCGGAAATTGTGAAAAAAAAAAAAAATTGGTAACCTCATGCTAATCTCCATGTATATTCCTCTCTCGAAGTAGTTTGAAACTCCGGACTTCTGATATATGTAGTTTCCACCTTATCGAGCACTGTTATTTTATGCTGCTTGTAGAAACGTTTCAACAGGTCAGTATTTCCAATCCCAATAAGTGAGAAGTTGAGTTCGTCTGGGCAGCTGGTCGTTCATAATAACGGCAACTTCCATTCGTCGCCAAACTTGTACAATGCGCGAACTCCAAGCCCAGGCTAGAAGTTTGAGGAGTGACCGGTCTGAACACCTCGCAAGGTCAGGGTGGGAGCTGTCGTCCAGCTGGTTGTTCCCACTGACAACTCGCGTATTCCATTAGTATAAACGAAACTCTCATACTTCTTATATCTGAAAGTTATCCTAGCGAGACAATCGTATTCACTTGTTGATATCTGAGGTCAAACGTTCTGAACAATAAACTTCAAAACGCCAGACATAATCATATTCGATAAGAGGTTACCGACATTCTAAGACCCGGTTTCATCAACAGGGGTTAAAACTTAACCTCGTGTTACACAGTTTTAAACCTAGATTTGACTAAAATTGTTTCATCAACAGATGTTAGTTTTAACACGCGGTTAAGCTTGGAATTAAATTAAAAACTAGTTTCAGTTGGATTAAATGTTTAACTCGGAGCTAAAGACAAAATTACTGCTGTAAATCATATATTTGACGTAGAATTGCTCCATTTAGATAATATCACAGTCTATTATATACAGTCACGAAGCTCAATACGTAGTAAATATGCATCCATACTTAGTTGCTCACCACTAGGATCGCTAATATCGCCTCATTACAGACAATGCGAAATAGTACCTGCAAAATCTATTGTTCCTAGCACCCTCACAACTCAAGCTTCGTGACTGTATATACTAGACTGTGGTAATATGTTAAATGAAAGACCACTGAGAAATGATTTTCAAAATCTACCTCAAAAAACAATTTGTAAGGCGATATAGATTGTCAAAAGGCGTAGTAGCAAGATTGTCGATGAAATTCACGAGAGGTTAGAATATACAACGGTATGAGTAACCTTACAGTATACTTTAATATTGGGGGAGGAATCACTACGACTTAAAAAGAAAACTTTAATATGTCTCTAGACCAGCCGCGGCGATAATGTGGCTCGCAATGATAGCTATGCGCATCCTACCTCCCACAACCCCACCCTCTCACTCACTGGAGTCAAACTCCGTTCCATTTGTATTTGACTCTGACCTGCGAGTGGCGTATCGTCGCAATATCTCTCTCGAAACCATGAACATCTACAAAAACGAAAGTTTCAAGTAGGATGGGAGGACGCATTTTTTTGCTGCCGATATGAGAAGAATTATAAAGGTATGATTTGTTCACAAGTATTACGAGGAAAACGGTTGTATAACATAAAACGGCATTATAAGTTACTACATGTTACTGATGAAACATTAAGGGTGCTATTCATAGACATTTCGCTAGCCCACGCTACGAGCGTGCTAAACAGGATTCATATCATATCATATCGCTGACACTGGTTTATGAATACGAAAAACGTTAGTTCGCTGATCATCTACCGAAAGCCCGCGCTAAGAATGTCTATGAATACGGCCCTAAATGGTTAAGTGTTGTTATTATTATTATTATTATTATTATTATTATTATTATTATTATTATTATTATTATCATCATCATCATCAATTTTTATTATCATCATTGTCATCTCGTACGTCGATCCTTTTTCAGTAGATGTACGAATAATGCGGTTAGATCTTCAATTTAAAGTCACAGATATACAATGAGATGTTAAATGAAAGCTAGAGGTAAGAATTTGACAAATGTTGAACTTTTCAAATCTTTGCCAAAAAATAAATATCCGAAGCTTCGTTCTTTCGCTTGCTCTGTTGAAGCCATGTTCGCTACAACTTACGTTTGTGAAAAATTATTTTCAACAATGAAAATAGTAAAAACCAACTTTATATCACGACTGACAGACAAATAGCTTCGTGATCAAGTACGACCGGCAGTAAGTGACCTAATTCCTGATTTTGAAACTCTATCGCAGAGACATTCTGAAGACAGTTAATAGGTTGTGATAATGTGCTCTATGTTTTTTTGTTCATTTCTTTCTTCGTTACACGTACTAAACATTACTTTGAAACTTTATACTGTATAAAATTATATTTAAGTGCTTGACATAAGGAAAATGAAATCCGTTAAAAAGTCAGACAGTTGCTTCACTTTCCCTTCGAGTGTCCGCCTCCCTCCATAGGAGCTATTCACGTTGCAGGTTACACACTGGCTCGGCGCACGATCACATTTTCGCCACGGCTGCTCTAGACAATCCTTGGCCCCGTCACGACCAAAAGTGTCTCGCTATCAGCCATTCCCTCTATACTACATAACCAAGTGGTTGATGCAAATTCATTGCCTAACCGATTGAAAACATTATCATCATCAATAACAATCTTGGATCAGGTCTTCTGATGATGTAAGAATAATGAGGATTGGGAAACGAATTTGATCGCAGCCCTCGGTGCTATCTCAGCATTCGCCTTGGGCGGACTTGTAAAATTACGCTAGCCGACCCCTGGGACTGAACTCCTGATTGTCCGAATGAAAGTCTGGAGTAACAATATTACACTACCGTTCTCGGTTACAATAATAATAATAATAATAATAATAATAATAATAATAATAATAATAATAATAATAATAATAATAATAATAGTAGTAGTAGTAGTAGTAGTAGTACAGGGACATCATTTTATTTTTACTTCAATTTTATTGTACCTGCGTTTCTAAATGTACTTGACCCCCACCCCTTTCACTAATGTCCTTGCTAACGTCAGTCACACAAACTTATGGCCGCTGTTGCTAGCAGTGAAATAAACAGTAGAGTACAGTGTGTTTCAGAAATATGTTGCATTTTATATAGAAGAAAAAGCTTATATTATTGAAGTTTATTTTCACACAGGTATGGTGTGTAGCATAACTGAATTTATCTGTGTGGACTGAGCACAAGTGAAGATTAGAGTTACTGAAAGTACGGTACCCTATAATATGGTGCGGTACTTAACAGCATTATTTAAACAAGAGTTTTGTTTTACTGTTTGTAGGTATGAAGGACGATGATGGTAACTGGAATTACAATATAACCGAATGTGAACAACAGTTTTTCTTTTTTTTTTTTCACAATTTCCTGATTATATCATTACGGAATATTTTCGTAGAAATGTCATTAATCTGGCAGATAAATTTAGAGCAACAGAATGTACAGAAAGGAAGAAAAGTGTAAGATGGCCAACAAATGTGACAGAAGATGCTGTAGAAGATGCTAGAGAAAGGATGCAGCGAAGTCCTAATAAGTCGGTCAAGAAGTTAGCTGTAGGAATTGGGGTTTCTTACGGAAGTGCTCACAAAATTCTCAGGAATAATTTAGGTTAGTAATATGCTGAATACATAATGTATATAACCGTCTGAAGACTTGAGTTTGTGAAAAAAAAAATTGTTACTATTCTACTGTTTTTTGATAACATACTGTAAAGTAATGACCAAACTGAAAATCGTAATACTATATATCCCTGTAACATAAATGGATACACTACTTTTCTCTCCTCCTATAGCTAGTAAAATGATTTGTTTACATATTGCACTAGCAACTCCAAACTCCTGTAATGGAAGGGGAGTAACAGTGTTTCCGAGTATAGACAGGTTAATGTTAAAAATGTTAGTAAAAATAAAGTGATGTCCCTGTAGTAGTAGGTTTATTTTGGCTGGCAGAGTTAAGGCCATGAGGCCTTCTCTTCCACTCAACCAGGTTTCAATAATATACATGAAATACAAAATTAGATTACAAAACAACACAAAGGAAAATACTTTAGAAATTACATAAAATATAGTAGAAAATTACAAATAGTCAAGATCAGTTACATAATATAAAATTACAAATAGTCAAGATCAGTTACATAATATAAAATTACAAATAGTCAAGATCGGTTACATAATACATAAAATAAAGTAGAAAATTACACATAATCAAAATCAGTTACATAACATAAGGGGAATATACTGGGTGTTCATTTCAAAGTGGGCCATGACGTCACTGTTGTGAGTCAGCGATTTGAAGCGAGTTTAATCTTTTATGTCAGAGAAGTTTCCTATTAATCAAGGGGTTCAATCTGAACTTGAAAACTTGTACGGTATGACTTGAACGTCGTAGCAACAGATGGCGTTCGGTAAAGTCTGTGTGCTACCATAACCTCTTTCGAACTGTGTTTTGCTCGGGCAAGTCGTACGCAGGGTATTTGTTATCATCGGTTGCGTACTGCAACATTCCACAACACAAATCAAATGCTCCGTGTCCATGTTGACCGTCGAAGTTAATGTCGACAAATACTGTACGTAAGTAATCGTCTTAACCCTCTCCCCATATCCCGACAGTAAGAAAAAAAAGCTCACCCCAGTACGTGTTTCCAACCAGTTCACATTCCTGCCACTACTGGAGTTACCGTACGTATCGGTAAGTACTGTACACTTCAAAAGGAACGCCGTACTTGCTAGGCAACTTCTCTTGCACACAGGTAATACGCCTCTGCGGAAGTGTAGGAAGATTGAATTTTCTAGGCTCATCGGCTAGCCACATGAAGTCATACAGCGAGCCATGACACACTTTGAACTGAACACGCAGTACACACTCACACTCACACACACACACAAACACACAATTTATAAAACCTAAAATGCTCGAGATAAATTCGACGATTAATTCACTTGAGATATATTACACAGTTAATATACCAATAGGAGAATACATGTGGGTTACAAGACATAAAATGTTGATTAGCAAAGTCGTACTAAATGGCATACAAATACAAATGATTAAGTAATATATCAAGATAATAAAAAAAAAGAAAAGAAAAGAAGAAGAGAGAGGAGAAAAAATAACAACTTGGTCAAAATAATAATAATAATAATAATAATAATAATAATAATAATAATAGATTATCTTACATGACAGTAGCCCATGAGAGCTGTTAACACTGGCGTCTGTACTCAGCTGGGCACACCCCGCTGGGATGGAGAGCACTCTGGAGAGAGAGGGTTGGTAATGACGTTGGTCTCTGTGGTCTACGAACCCCCGACCGGTTTGAAACACGCAGCAGCCAGTGAAAAGCGGGCAACTTCACACAGGCGCAAAAATTATTAACTATGAACCACAACACCCGCAGAGAGCTGTGTTTATAAACACGACGCTCTGTAGCGAATATGGTTATAAGCATTTCAGCAAACTAATCAGCAAAAATTAACGCTTCGAGCACAAAAGTAATTACCCTCATTAAACACGTAATGAAACGAGAGTTTAGTGCATTTTTATGTTTTCATACTTATTTACAATCAGCGTGGGAGTTAAAACTATTAATGCATAAAAATTTATTAAATAAAGTTACATTATGTATATACAGGGCGTTAACTAATATGCGAGACACTATTGGGCAATTGATACAGAAGCTATAAAACAAGCAAAATATAAAGTCAATTTCGTTTTGTTTCTTTAATTATACGTACTTTTATTTCTTGTAGTTTATTTCTTACAATGATGAGCCTTATTTATTAAGTCGGTAGGCCTTGTCAAAGACGAGAGGATTTACTCATTATTGCCACTTTGCAACTGAAAATATGGATAAAAGAAGGTTCGGGATGCATCAAGGGACGTCGAACAATATTTCTCCCTTGCTGCTAGAAGATTCTAAGGGCCGTATTCATAGACGTTCCTTATACTTCACTTATCTCATACTTTCCTAAGTAATCAGAGAGAAAACTTATAAATTACTTACTTAAGGCAGAATTAAGCCAAAGGTAAAATAAATGTAAGTTAAACATCATAAAGTAATAACGTACACTGATACAAGAATATGCAGGACAAAATACAGTTAATTTTGTTTACATTTGTTATATCTTTTGTTACACCACCTTCTAGAAACGTATCTCAAAATACATGCATACGTTTCCAGAAGGCGTTGGTTTGTTACCAAGTCTAGCTGTGATAAGGTCTATACTTTAGAGCTTCATAAGATGGGGGGGGGGGAAACTTCTCTTGCAATTGGACTACTACGAACAATCGGCGAAAGATACCTACAGAAGAATAAAGACATATATTATATAGTACTTTTGGATCTAGAAAAGGCATTGCAAGAGTGAATTCGAATAAACTGATGGGAATCCTGAATAAAGTAGATCTGGATTGGAAAGACAGAAGGCTGTTCTGTAATGTTGATATGAAACGAGTCAAAGTCAAAATAGGAGAAGAAATGTCTGAAGAAAGTGAATAGGGAGAGGAGTAGAATAAGGATACGCTTTATCACCTATCCTGTTCAACATATACCTGGAGGATTTAGAACTGTTTTCAGAAAATGAGAGAGGTGATAGTAGGAGGAAGAAGAATAAAGTGCGTAAGAATTGCTGATGATAAGACGTTGTTACCAGAAGAGGAGACGATACTAAGGGATATGATAATGGAGTTAAAACACAGCTGTGAGCAGTATGTGATGAAGATAAATGGTTATCGGAAGAAAAATAAAGACGGTAAAAATGGTAACACTAATACTAATCTATACTAATAATAAATGTGTAGCCTAAATTTTTCTGGTAATTTTCGATTTTCCAAAAATAATTGGTCCTAACATATATAATTAACCACCCTGAAACCGAAAATCGCTTTTTTCAAATTTTTGTTTGTATGTCTGTCTGTATGTTTGTTACCTTTTCACGCGATAAAGGATGAACCGATTTCGATGAAAATTGGAATATAAATTAAGTTCGTTGTAACTTAGATTTTAGGCTATATGGCATTCAAAATGCATTATTTAAAGGGGGGTTATAAGGGGGCCTGAATTAAATAAATCGAAATATCTCGCTTATTATTGATTTTTGTGAAAAATTTTACATAACAAAAGTTTCTTTACAAATAATTTGCGATAAGTTTTACTCCTTGTAAAATTTTGATAGCACTGATATTTAATGAGATAAATGAGTTCTAAAATTAAAATAACTGCCATCTAAGGCGGTGTATTGAAATAAAAAACAAATGACTTCGTCTATAAGGGGCCTTGGACACAACAATCGAGAGCTATGAATCATAGCCTACAGACAATGTTTCTGTGTTAGTATGAAGTAATATCGGAAGCTAAATTAACCGATTTGTATGATTAATTATTATTTCACCATTGGAAAGTGTAGTTTCTCTAGATGGACATAATACTATAATGTTATTACAGTAACTTCTGATATAATAATGTAATGTAATATAATATAATATAATGTAATGTAATATAATATAATACTATATAATATAATATAATTTAAGTTATTTGAAGGGTTCAGAACCATAGTGGGCCAAGCGCCATTTACTGAATACGTAGAAAACAACAAGGGTTAAAATTAAGTTATTACCATAATTCAATGGAAACATATAGCAAGTAAAATAAAGTATACAGTACACATTAAATGTAATGATGTCAATGTTCATTAAACTATGGTTGCATGTAATAACAATTAAGAAACATGTTAAAGGAATTGTCATTGCACCAAATGAGTGGTCTCTGAACCAAAATGATTGCATTTTAATTATTTAAATACAATTTAAATTAAGTAACATATTAAACGATTTATCCTTCTATCAAACACGAATGTTCCCTGGATCAAACGTCCTATTTTAATTATATAATTACTTTATATTTATTTCTAACTGGTGCAACGGAGCGCACGGGTACGGCTAGTGAGAGAATAAAGCAAGTGGACAGCTTTCAAATACTTATGGTTTACTATAAGCAGTAGCATGAATTGCTGCCAGGAAGCCAAAAGAAGGATAGCAATAGCAAAAAAAATTTTTTTTTTTAATAGGAAAAAGAACATCTTCTGCAGATCTCTGGAAAAGAAGTAAGGAGTGTGGCTTTGTATAGGACAGAAAGGAAACTGAGTTGGCAAGAGTGGATGAAGAAAGAATGATGATGAAACTGATCTTGAAGAGAAAAAGGAATTGGCTGAGTTATTATCCGAGAAGAAACTGTCTACTGGAGGATGTACTGAAAGGAATGGTAAACGGGAGAAGAGTTCAGGGCTGAAGAAGATATCAGATAATAGACGACATTAAGATATAATGGATTATATGCGGAGACAAAGAGGAAGGCAGAAAATAGGAAACCTTGCAGAATGCTGGGTTTGCAGTGAAAGACTTACTTTAGGGCAGAAAATTATAAATTAAACATATGAGGAATCCATACCTGAAATTTTACCCACTTTTTTCGTTACAGCCAGTATACCTATACCAGTATAAGTTCGGCAGCTGATATCTTTTACGTTCTGTATATTTAGAAATAAGTACGCCTGTCATATCTACATGAGATAGCTGAGAGTCCACACCTGTGGAGTAATAGTTAGCGGGTATAATCGCGAAACTAGGTGGCTCTGGTTCGATTCCTGTTCGGGGCAAGTTAAATGGTTGAGGTTTGTCCCCGGTTTTCCCTCAACTCAATATGAGCAAATGATGGGTAACTTTCGGTGCTGGACCCCGGACTCATTTCACCGGCATTATTACCTTCATCTCATTCAGACGCTAAATAATCTAAAGCGTCGTAAAATAACCTACTTATTACATAGCTGAGATTTTTCTCAAAATTTAAGAATGTTTCGATTTTTTTATGCTCGACCATGCCGAAATGTAGTAATTATACACCTGGTAGCAGCACTTTAATGGACCTCATTAAAGTATACCTATTCATTAAAGTTCAGGTGTTCCACCGATCAGAAAACACCATTGTATCAATATGAAAGCGCAAGTATCGATTATTCTCGGATATTTGATATTTGATATTTGATATATTTGGTCACAGCACTTCTTTACATGTAATGGTGTACCTCACATTTCTGTATCCGGTGCCACCATTAACACTTACATTAACACATATTTGCAGTACATGTCTACACAACTTCTACCAATTAAACTATGCACTTTTTTTTATTATTACTTGTTCAATCTCCCTTTCAGTATTTCTCCTACATTTCGTTTGCTATTCTCTATTTGATCATTAATCGTAATATATCTAAATTTATATATGCCTTTCAAACCCCCTTTTTCCTCTAACTACTATTCACTAAGATTTCAATTTCACTTATTCTCTACAAATTATCATATTGAATTATTTGCCTTACTTGTTCTTTGACCTTTTCTCCTATCTGTCTCTTATATTCATTTACTGTTCCAACGTTCAAATGCCAGTACTAATTTTATGCTGTCACTTGTTCATTTCTTTTAACCCTTTTTCACTTTTCACTCATTCATATTTGCGCTCACTTTCAACTTTCTCTCTATTCCATTTACACCTAAACCTTTCACAATACTCTCACTTCCTATAAATCTTATATTTCTCTCTACACATCAGCTTATACACTTTCTCGCTCCCCTATACTTCTCTATCATTTACAATTACAATTACCCTTTACTAGCACTTTTTGATCATATCCCCACATTTATTAATCATATCTATTAACATTGCTATATCCTCAGCTGTCGCAGGTTCTGACCTTTCTTTACTGCTTGTCTCTGCTTTATTTCTATCTCTGTCTTTCTTTCTATTTCCTTCTTTTTCTTCTTCTATTCCTCTTTTATTCCCCCTCCCCCCACGCTTTCACTTCCACATCCTAGATTTCCACTCACACTCGCACCCTTAATCTTTTCACTACTTTCTTCCCTATCACTTCCTGACTCTTGGTTTCTCTTTTTATCCCCACTCGCCTTTTTTCTAACACCTGTGCTTCTTGTTCCGTTATTGTCAGCATTATTCTCGGATATGCAATCGAAAGACAATTAGCGAAACGTCACGGAGGCTGGAAATCCAATACTGTCGCAGAAGGTTATGTTCTGTTACTATAATAATTAGCGTTAATTGTAAATAATATTCAAATAAATTCAATTTGTCATCTCGTTTTTCAATGTCTAAATTAATTTCAAGGTTATATCAAGATTAATGTTTATTTTACTCTCTAGATTATATCAAGGTCAATGACATTTGTTTCTCGGAAAATATCAATACTTTCGCGTCTGCGCACATCTAATAATTTACGAGATATTGCAAGAGGTCAGTTCCGCTCCCCAGTCAGATAAGAATAACATGAATACTTATGAATAATTTCAAGTTAGAAATATGGTCGAGCGCTCGTTTCATAAACATACTCGCGTCTTAATTACTACCATTATAGGCTCGTTGCATAATGTACTATTCAGATTCCGTACTGTCTGAATACATCAAGCTGAGTGTGAGTTTCGAAGATTTTAAAGCTTCCCTAGCCATCCGTATATGACCAAAGTATGATAACGCTATTATCTTCGAATCAGCCTGTATTTGAAATCAGCGCAAAGTGGAACATGAAATAAAACACTGCACACCAAATTAGGGGCAGGTGGGGCAGCGTGCCGGGTTTCAGTCTAATGAACCATGTCGTCTCCATACCGACGCTGGATCTCATCTCGCATGCAAATGCTGTTGCAGAGCTTTTCTAGGATTGTTTCCAGCGTCTGGTGCAACCAATCTGAGTAAGTGCGTTGTTGCTAGGAGACGGCGAGATGCGTGCATAATGTCAACCGGGGCAGCAACTATTTATCGAGAGACAGGACTCTCTGGGGAAATCAGCGGCGTTGATAATTGATTCTTCCTGGAAACCACACGGGTAAAAAACATGTGAGCATCACACTTTGAGATCAGGATATAATCATCAGTTTTATTTATATTAAAAGAAACTCTGTGTAAAAACGTTTCTCCTTGTTCCTACAGGAAATAATCTATAGAAGAAATACATCTGAGAACAATGGTAATTGGAGAAAAAAAATTCGCTTCGGCGCCGGGGATCGAACTCGGGTCCTTGGTTCTACGTACCAAGTGCTTTAACCACTGAGCTACGCCGAAGTTCAATCAATAGCACCAGATCGAATCCCCCTCCTCTAGTGTTTTTCCCTTTGTGGCCTGACTCCAAGTTCGACATAATATATGTTGACATATATTAAGTCAACTGCCATTACAGAAGGAGCGCACTCAATTGAGTGACTTGGTGGCCGGGATTCCACAGTATTATGCACTGTTGGGAGACCGATGTTACCACAACATATATTCTGTAGGACCAAAAAGTAATCTTTACGTACATTTGAGAAGCTGAACATCATACAACTTGGAGGCTGTTTAGACTTTCTTTGAGAGTACTTTTTAACATCATCTCCTTTTGCTTCAGTTTTAGGGTTTTGTAGCCTATGCAATTGATGTCTCCAGAGTTTAGGAGCCGTTTATCGCAAATATTTTGAGGTCTGCAGTTTAAGATTACCTTAATTTCTGTATATTGCACGTGGATACTTTTGTGTTTACATAAAAACAACATTGTACAACATTAAATACCAGGAAATGCCCCCTGTAATATCCCTTATCACTCACCCCTTGTGGTGGCCCTGGTAATACTGTCAAAGGTGAAACCTCTGAGTATATACGATACCAATGAAGTAAATACTATACATTAAATGGATCTAAATTCATTCCATGCAAATTGGCAATCTTTATGCATCTGCAGACCGGAGAAAGAGAAATAATAATAATAATAATAATAATAATAATAATAATAATAATAATAATAATAATAATAATAATAATAATAATGTGAAAACGAGATATTTTGGCGAGATGAGGCCTAGAATTCCCACCTTACGGTTGTGGAAAACTTCGGAAATAACCCAATTAGTTCATCAGACACAGTACGTCCAAAATTAAGCCCAAGATGTATGCACATTTTGAGCAAAAATATGTCATATAAACATGATCCCTATTCTCAATATTTTAAGACCAAAACTACTTTGAATTCGTTTGTAAAACACCTTTCTCCTTTAGTTTTAAGGTATGAAAGAATATTACAAACAGAGAATCAACTTTTCAGAAGTATTCTTTCTTTTAATTGGCTAGTATTTGGGAGCCAAAAATTTGTTATGAATTTTTACTACTATTTTTTTTTTTCAATTTCTCACTACAAAATTACACGATTCTTATGTACTTATCATAACAATTATTGTTACAAATCACGTATATCCTTAAGAACAAGTCACGCCACTCTTGGAAATCCTTTATGACTGTATATTAGGATGCAAAATTGTACTGTAAAGAAGCAAGTTACTAGAAGTGGTGTGATTTCTAATCATTTTTGTGATAAGTGAGTAAGAGTAGAGTAATTTTGTGGTTAAAAATTGAAAAAAAAAATCTATTCGAAGCAACTAAGGAATTCACAACAAATGTTTATCTTTGTAATATCTGCCAGTTAAAGAAATTATACAGGGTGATTCACGAGAAAAGGTAAAAAATTTAGGATGTGAATTATGAAGTCATTCCGAGCGAAAAAGTTCATATGAATATAGGTCCGTTTTCGAACGGTTACGGAGATATGGCTCTTTGATTTCACAAAAACTTCTGAGATTCCATTGTACTAACTCGCATTTAGAGACAGATAACGGACAAATTTAAAGTTTATATTCACGTATGCATACATACCTAATATTCTAGACATCGGGGTCGATGTTTTCGCGAGTTTTCAAAGGTACCTCCTCCTGCTTCAATGCACTGTTGCGCTCGGGCGTGAATCGCGCTGGTCGCTCGGGAGAGTTGCACGTGGCTGTCTTTATGCCGCATCCAAAATACGGTCGATTAGCGCCTCTATGGTTTCCCAGTTCCTTTGCTATACCAAGTCTTTCATCCAACTCCATAGACAGTAAATACTCTTCGATATGGTACCTTTCTGTTCGGAAAGCGTCGTTCATATTCAGCGACGGCACGCAAGAGACTTCCAACAAACCATAAACATACACAATATCGGTGTATTCTGCAGTCGAAAATTTATAAGGCATCTTGAAAAACACAACTTAACACTTCCGATAACTGCACCTGTATAACTACTGTACTGTAGGTAGCTGACTGAACTGCTGTGAACCGATAAGTGATAGCGTATTTGTTGTGACGTTTGTAATGCCCACCACTCGGTTTGTTTCTCTTATCTTATCTACATCGCTCACAATGCAGATTCCAATGTTACGTCATTCATCGGTGATCTTGTCTCACGTCAGCAGCATATGGTATAACGACTTATTCATATTGGGGCGAGACATTTTACCAAAAAAAAATACATCTAGCTCCGCCATCGTTTGAAAACGGACCTATGTTCACATGAACTTTTTCAGTCAAAATGGCCTAAGATATCGTATCCTAAATTTTTGACCTCGTGAATCACCCTGTAGTTCTGAGTAGTTCATTCTCTATTTGTAATATTCTTCTACCCTTAAAACTAAAGGAAAAGGTATTTTATAAACAACTTCGAATTAGTGTAATTCTGAAAATATTGAGAATAGGACCCATGTTCATGTAACATTTTTGCTCGAAATGGCTTCGGAAATAAGCACCTTAATTGGTGGTAAGTCCCCTTGAATCACCCTATATATTCACAAGTGGCAAGACTACAGGGATCAACAAAGAGCAAGGAATCGGTTTAAGACAATAGAGCACAAGTAAATGGAAATGGACACACTCTTAGTCCAATGGACGGTGGTAAATCGCATTTAATTTGTCTGCTAGCTATGCAGTGCAGTGAGTGAGTTGACAGCGAAATGAGTGTAATGTTGAAAGGTACTTGTGCAGATATGAACATATACTCGTGGGTTTTAGTTCGATCTTAGTTTTAAGATACAAATTAGAATATTTTAAATGTTATTTTAAGTGATCGTTTCATTTAATGTAGTATATTCCCTGTTGTTATTATTATTATTATTATTATTATTATTATTATTATTATTATTATTATTAAGTATTATTATTAGTATTAGTATTAATTATTAGTATTATTATTAATTGTATTTTTAATTAATAAGTTTATTATTGTCATTATTGAGTGTAATTAGTTACCACTGCCACCGGGTATATACCCATTGCAGTGTGAATAAATACATACATACATACATATCTTATTTTCATTTCACTATTGCTGCCTTACCACCATCAACGCCTTCAATAGATCCACAGTTTAAGAATGTTGTTCCATAAAGAATTACCTGACATTTCCAAACACACACATATAAACACATCCACATCAACATACGCAGAGAGAAAGTGCTTAAATCTCTGTTTTACATACAACAACGCACGCTTAAGCTGTTACCATGACAACCATAATGTCTCGTAAATCACGAGAACCTGGGCGCCATCACAGAGAATTTGTGTCACGGATTACATCAGCTAGTGCTGTGACACTCTGATGGTGGGCAACGCCCTGCCCTAATGGAAACACACACACCCCAGCTTTAATGGGGTGTGAAATCTTTTGGTAGCGATATGATTCCAAACGCTGCCAGAATCAAGATACGCCGTAAATATGACAAAATGCATTTCCTATGATTTCCGTTGCTCGGCAACGACGCGTCCAAGCGAAATGTGGTTACATGGCCACTTAACATGCAAAACACAGGTTGAAGAGATGTTGCTGTTTCTATGACAACGCTCTCTGCTGCACGTAGCAATTAAAACACGTATTGTGGATTACTTTAGCTCATTACTACCTGTAATTAGTTCATGTAGGGAGTGATTTACAGTGATTGTTACAAAGTGGCGAATGTGGATGTGTGTTTCAAAATGAATATAGTAAGATTGAACAATTTTATTCTCGATATTATTTTAATGCAACAATAAAGATGAAAGGAGCTAATTTTCCATATCCAGTTCTTACCATGCAGGCCACTGAATCGGAGGTCCGAGCGTTGAAACCTGCCCGAAGACGGTGCATTTTAATTAGTGCTGTCGATGTAATAGATTAGTAGATATTTATTTATTTATTTATTTATTTATTTATTTATTTATTTATTTATTTATTTATTTATTTATTTATTTCCCTAACAATTGTAACAAAAAATATAAAATAAACAAAAAAAACTTCAGCTCGCCCCTGAAAGAGTAGAACTCGTACTCAGGGGCGGATTCCTGAATAGAAATTAAGAAGTATATAATACAATTTGTCTTATGTCTACTACGCAATAAGAATATATAAATTTAAATTTACAGTTTTTCAATTTTTATAAAATCCATACATTACTTTTGTAATTTAATACTAGGGCTATTGGAATTGACAAGATTAGATATTTAAATATAAATTTGTTATATATTCTTGGGCCTAAATTACTACTATGATTAAATACTGTAGCCGTGTTCATTTTGGTTCAAACAATCTTAAAGAATTCATACCTTTTGTTTCATAACTATGCCAATACAATTCAAAATTATTTCGATTTTTATGTATGAATTTTATTAATACAATAAAATAAATTTGTCTTATTTTAAGAACATTAAAGTCTAAAAACAACAAAAACAACAGTAGACACAATTAACCGATTAATTTTGATATCGGATCATTTTAGCAAATGCGATTTAATCGATAATCGAATCGATTAAAATTATCGTGTGCTGAAGGAAACATAACTGCCTTGTCAAGTCTGTGTAGCAAAATATCGGTATGTTATTTGGTATGGTAAAATCTTAAGCTATGATTGATAGGTCATTAATGTAAAATAACATTAGTATCTTGTTTTTGCTTTAGAAAGCTAAAAACAATAATACAAATTGTATGGAGAAATTATGGTTTAACTTTTTTTGTTAGTTTTAATATAATTTTTATTGTTAAACCATTTTTATATGTTGATTATTTAATTAACTTTATTCTTGCTTATTCATTTGCTTTTACATTATTTTATGTGTAATTTTTTGAGTGATTTACGGTTAATTTTTGTTATTATTGGGTTGATAATGTAATATGTGATATATAGTACTGTTGAAATTTGTCCAGTGATAATAAACTTGATGTATTTATCTTGGAAGGAATTTTTGCCTTTGTCATTAAATTATTATTGTATTACTTTTTTCGATATTAGAATTTATTTATAATTACTATTAATCTAAATGTATTAATATTTAAGTAAGGCTAATAGATGACTCTCCACCACGTTCCCCAGACCTAACACCTATGGACTTTTACCTACGGGGGACACCAAATGACGTCGTTTATCCATAAAAGCCACGTAGGTCTATATTGGATAAGCTACGAAAATCCATAGTACGTTTCTGTGCAGATATCCAAATGGACACGATACAGTCGGTAGTTCGTGCAACAATACGGCGGCATCGCCTGTGTTTGATGTTAATGGTGACCACTTCGAACACTGACACTGATTTCAATGCTTCGAACATTAATCTACACTTTCACCGAAAATGAGACGTTTTCGTCTAATAATTTGAAAATTATTGGCAATTAAACAGTGTATACATTTTTTTGGACCACTCCGTATTTATCTTCATCGTTACAGGTGTCAGTGTTAGACAATTACGTTACATCTATTTCATTCTCTTTCACTTCTATAAATTCTGTGTAATTTACTTTTCCTAATTAAAAAAAGGGTTAGCTTGAAATTCTTAGAAAATATTTCGAGCTGAGAGGGATGAAGTTACAGGATAATGGAGAAAGTTACACAACGCAGATGCACGCATTCTATTCTTCATCTGACATAATTAGGAACGTTAAATCCAGACATTTGAGATGGGCAGGGCATGTAGTACGTATGGGCGAATCCAGAAATGCATATAGAGTGTTAGTTGGGAGGCCGGAGGGGAAAAAGACCTTTGAGGGGTCGAGACGTATATGGGAGGATAATATTAAAATGGATTTGAGGGAAGTGGGATATGTTGATAGAGACTGGATTAATCTTGCACAGGATAGGGACCGATGGCGGGCTTATGTGAGGGCAGTAATGAACCCGCGGGTTCCTTAAAAGCCACTAAGTAAGTTAGCTTGAAATAGGGTTATAATTGATTGGACACTTTGATACATTTATCTTCATAACTAATATACAAATCAGCTAATGGACACCGGTAACAACAAAGGAAATAAGCGTAGTGCAGAGATGAAATCTGACGTGCAAACAAATACAAGAATAAAATAAATTGCAATTACTTACAAAATCGAAGAGCAATTAAAATAATAAAATGTATACACTTACAATTGTATAATACTTTCAACTCGAAATACATAGGCTATCTCTGAAAGAGTAGTACTTAATATAGCCTATGTCTTTTAATTATTCTAAGTGGATGTATTATTATTTCTCTAATAAATCGTTTGTAGGGAGATAACAAGTTATTAACAAAAATAAAAGCACTCTCAAGTCTAATGATTGTAGTTTCACGATGCGTGCTTCAATCAATGAGGAGAGAGGAGCAAATATAATTTGAAAGGTAACACGATGATAATCGCGTTCTTACAACGATTCTTGGAACTCCTGGATGGCTCAATATTATTTGTCTTCCATGATTCAGAGCCGTCCAACCGAGTGAGACTCGGACATTCGTTAAATCGAACATTGGACCACTCCGCGAAGAGCTTTGCATACTGTCTATAGCGCCAGGCGTTCAGTAGCAATCTTTTTTTTCTATCTTTCGTAACCGGTTATGCAGGACTTTATAATAAAAGCATATCTAGAATACTGACAGGATATATAACTAGCCTACATTCTACCAACTTACAAGCGTATGTAAAAAGTATGGGTTCAGATAATACTCCAGATAGCTTGCGAGGGTTAACATCAACAAAAATAATGAGAGGTTATTACACTCTTATTAGTAGTCACGTTAAGGACGTTTACACGTAGCTGTAGTTTGATTCTACGGTAGCATGTTATCAGACTCTCAGCGTCTGCTAGAAAGCATGGAGTATGTACATCAGAGGTCTGCATCGGACGTTTTCGCTCGAGCGCCAAGTAGTTCATAGCATAATCCGATAGGTAGCACACATGCATGATGGGTAAAATTGTCACGAGCGATAAATCCTCGAACGGTATAAGCCGAGCGTTAGACATTCGTTCTTGTTACAGTGATGAACTGTGTAGTAACATCATAGATGTTTATCATTTCAAAACTTTGCAGTGTTTAACTAACCTCTCCATAGTACAACTACAAAACTTGCTTTAAAATGTAATATAAATGTTGTAGGTAATTTTTTTTTTTTTTCCACACAGGAGTGATTTTGTTTTTGCCACATCTTGATAGATTAATGATTATTAACAACAGCACAAGGCCAATTACAGTTTAGCACGATACAGAACAGAACAAAACAACAAATGATGAATGGGAATGAATGATAGAAAATGGGAATGAGATGAAAATACAAACAATATAATAGTCTACATAAATCATTGACCAAATGCAGCAAAGTTAGATAGCACAAATAATTATTAATAATAATTATTAACATTAAAAATAATGGCAATTAAATATAATGAATGTCATAATGAATAGATATCAAAAACAGTGCATAATAATTATTAAAATTACAACCAAATACAAACAAACAATAATGACAAATTGAATAGATAATTACAAAAATACATGATACAGAAAAGCTAAAAACAACACAAACAAATGAAGTTAAAATGAATATGCATAATATAAGAGTAGCCAAACAACAAACTATACATAATAATAATAATAATAATAATAATAATAATAATAATAATAATAATAATAATAATAATAATTAGTGTATCAATAATTAGTGTATAACAGTTGTGCAGCATAATTATTCGTTTTATTATATTTTCTGTAACGTTATCTCTGTACTAATATTGTTATTAATCTACTGCTATATTAATAATATTTTGTAAAACGTTTCTACATTGTCGCAGTATATAGGCGGAACACTATATTATATATATATATATATATATATATATATATATATGTGGTAAATCAAATATTGAATAATTATTAATTAGCAACATTAACTGTATATTGAAGTTCTTCATACTATTTTATTTATAACTTCATGTTCCTGTTTTTGTACGTTCCATTGACTGTTCCATTAAACGTTTGTCATAAACGCAGAAAATAAAGCCTTATTTTTACCGTGTGAGCAAAACATATGTGTATCTTATCTGTCGCCTTCCATACAAGATAAGACATGCCGGTGAGATGACCTTGTACTGTGCTTCTATTTATTACGAGCGTATCACGACCGATCGTATCTCACTCGAGGGTGCGACACTCGACCGAGTTCAAGCGAGCGATTTAACTCCAATGCAGCACTCTGATGTACTGTAGGGGAGACTGTTGTACCTTTAGCATAGTGTACCTTTGAACATTTTTTGTTTTTTATTTTTTGCTACTACCTAGAGGACTGAAACTGAAGTAGATTGTAGGGAAAGCCGCTAAGTAGCTCTGGTCGTAGTTTTGGTTTGATTTATTGCAAAGCGTGAGTTCTATGAAGGAAAGAATCTTTTTTAGTACCAAAAGTAAATATTTCGTTCATTGGTATATGTTATCTAACATAAAACCAGATTGTATTTCTTACCATCCCTTAAGTACAATGTGTTCCGTATTATCTGGTGAGTAATAACATATTTTAATTTCCATGATTTATTCGAATCTATAGTTTTGGAGCTACATTTATTTAAACGTGCACCCTCTTGTACCTTTGAACACAGAACATCTTGTACCACAGAACATCTTGTACCATGGAACATGTTCCAAGGTACATAATACTATTGGTTTTTGTTTTTATTTTATTTTAAGATCATGCCATGAACTAAATCTGGAATTAAGAGGTCCCCAATTGATCCGGATGCCTTGAAGAAAGCAGTTGAAGCAGTTATTGCTCCTCCAGGAAATACAGACGTGGACAAATTATTAGACTAAAACTTTTTCTTGGAAAGATAATATAATTCGTCATATCAACTATCAGTATAAGTCAAAGAGTCTCTATTGTTGTAAATATGATTGTTTACGTCTTCTGGTATATTTTTCCAATGGTTAAGTATATTTTTTCTAGCTATGTTGGCACTACTGGTGTTTTAATTATACACTGCAGAAGATACTGTATTCTCCTATGGCCTGCAAGAAGACCGGACATGAACGAAATTGTAAATCTGTGATCTATGCTGAAGAAGAAAGTGAACAAAAAGAGGCTTACAACAAAACATGGATTCATTTAAGTACTGTCTGATATCTGGCTAAATGATGCTGATATTCAAAGAAAGTGTCAAACTTTGGTTTCCAGCATCCCTGACAAAATCAACGTGTTAATAAACAATAAGGGAATGTTCACAAAATATTAGTAACCTCAAGATTCAATTTTCTGTACATTATATCTGTGTAAAATACATTTTTGTTCATTGTTTTTACCGATAAATACAGCTTCGCTGCACATTAATTCATTTCAGGGGCGGCTTTAGAGGTAGTGCCGTTGTGCCATGGCACTACCAGAATACAGAAGGAAAAGGAGAATTTATATTTTCCGCTCAAAACCTGAGAGAAACAAGTTACGCTTACACAAACTCTACAGTCAATATGATCTTTGCAGGGAAACACGTTGTAACCAGTGTTTGGAGGATGGATCTGTGCCAGGCACTACATCCCATAAGAAATATAATGGGATGCGCGCGCAATCCTCATGTTCGCTCGTCCTTTTCAGCATCTAAAGCATGATCTAAAATGTGCCAGGCACAAATTTCCGCTGGCTTTTGCAATGCTTGTAAAACTGTATACATCCCCATTTTCTACGCCGATCCCTTACTACCTCTCGCTCTGTCTGCCCTTCCACTTTGTCGGAACAAGTTTCGTAGAGCAAAGACTGCAACAATAAGATAATAAAATCTCTCCCGGTTTCTTGAAAACTTGCTTGAGAAAGTTTTCACTTCATTATTTCTACAACAGTACCAATTGTAGTGTGAACGTGTTAAGTCGTGGGGTTGTCATCGTAATAGTGGTCGTGTTATCGTGTTGTGTACTGTGAAAAAATGAACTCGGTTGGCGCTTTATTGAAATCTCCGTTTTCAACATTAACATATGAAAACAAACTTCGTGTTAAAGAATTAGGCAGACATATACCGCACTTAAATATTCATCAAAAGCAGGAAAGTGCTAAAGTTAATAGATCTCGCAAATTCAACCCAGATATTTATTTAAAAACAACTGGTTGTGTGGATGTGATGTGAAAAATGCGTTCTTCTGTTTCCCGTGTGTTCTGTTCCGAGGTGAACTTAGCTGGTCAAAAGTGGGTGTGACAGATTTAGTACATTTATGGGGTAAAATAAGAACACATCATAAGTCAAAGGTTAATATGAATAACGTCTTCAGTTTGTCTATGCTGGGTAAAGTGAACATTGAAAATCAGTTAAATTCACACTACAGACTCGCGATTGCAAAACACAATGAGCAAGTTGATAAAAACAGATATGTGTTCAATTTAATAATAAATTGCATACGATTTTGTGGGGCACTAGATTTAGCACTAACAGGGCACGATGAATCTGAGGAGTTTTGTTTGCAAAATAGACAACTTCAACAAAAATGATGGATTTATTTTCAAGTCAGAAGAATCGGCGAATGGGTTTTATCTATCGCGCATATTAACCTGGTCAACAAAAGTGCTCAAGTGCTCCAGTTGTATAAATTTTGGCGAGTGATTATTATTATTATTATTATTATTATTATTATTATTATTATTATTATTATTATTAGAGACGAGAATTTCATGCACTATAAAATCCCAAAATATGCATGCATTCATGCACTATGAAACAATGAAATATGCATGATCAAGCGAAAAATACATTAAAATATGCACTTTTATTTTTGTTTCAAATGTCTTATTTCACTTCACTTTTTTTGCACAGTTAAAAACCTAACAACATTTTTAAATTGGTTTCTGTGAGGTTCCTGCACTTGTCAGTCAATATGTTTTTGTAGGCAGAGAATGACCTCTCTATATATTGCAAGAAGTTACGCGTTTAAACTTGAATGAACATATTTGTGACAGTATCAGGTCAAATTCTTCATTCAAGTTTTCGCCACAAATAACCTTCTTCACTGAACAAAAGAATAGGCAGTCCGGGTTAGCATTTATGACCCTGTCCAATTTATTTTTCGCCGCTACATCCACTTTCCCGTCCACGCCTGTGGAGTAACGGTTAGCACGTCTAGCCACGAAACCAGGTGGCCCGGGGTCGATTCCCGGTCGGGACAAGTTACCTGGTTGAGGTTTTTTCCGGGGTTTTCCCTCAACCCAATATGAGCAAATGCTGGGTAATTTACGGTGTTGGTCCCCGGACTCATTTCACCGGCATTATCACCTTCATCTCATTCAGACGCTAAATAACCGAAGCTGTTGATAAAGCGTCGTAAAATAACATACTAAAATCCACTTTCCCACGGGCATAAGTGAGGGATCTATGAAATTCTTTGCAGATTCTTTCTTTTGTTCCATTCTTACAATATGTGAAACAGATGCGACATGCTGGTCGACTTGAAATTTTTTAGTACATTTCATCTGAAATTATAATAGACCTTACGGTTACCTAGATACGATTTAAAAACGGACATCGTAATTTAATAATTATTTTAAACAAGTTTTGTGACTTTTTTTACAAAGAATAATTGTCATATAAAATGTTCGGAAACAGAATAGCATTGCTTAACTCTTTACTCCAACAGTCGCAAAATACGACATCCTCATCTGATCTAATAAAATCTTTTCCTGTACAGTAATCCACTGTGCAAAGAGTACACTTTTGGAATCTTTAAATTGGAAACATATTAGAACCACATTAACAGGCGCAAACAGAATAAACAAGCACATTAACAACTTACGACATTCACACACTGCAAACACAGTTTAACGATGATTCCAATTTTAGAAGAATCTAAATTGCTACTAGTACTAGAAAAGGAAGAGAATTTACAACCTCCCTGAAAGAGGATGCTTTTGACCTAAATTATTTGTCGGCAATTTCCTTGAACCCTCTATATTTCCTCTCTACTTACTATTCTCAAAATATCCAACTTAATAAATTCATTTATGACACGCAGTGTATAGAGGGTCGTCGGTAAAGTGTTGTAAAAGTGGACTTCCGTCCAGGGAAAGGTCCTCTAACACCTTATTGTAAAAATTTTAACATTTTATTTAATTTTTCTGTTATTTAGTTTTTTTTTCTTTTTATTCTTCAATCCTGATTCCTGAAGCTAAAATATGGGATATAAAATCGAGAAACTGAGGTGTCCACACAAAACCATTAAAACATGCATTTAAACTGAATGTAATGTATATTATATGCATTGTTAAGCTAAAAATTACCTAAATATGCATTATGCATGTTTTTATCCCTAAAAAGTCGAAAACATGCAAATATGCACGGGAAAAGTACACATATTTGGAACCGGAAAGTAATGAAATGGGTAAGTGCTAAGTTTGAGCTATGTCCTATGTTCCTATAAAACATGCATTTGCATGGAATTCTCGTCTCTAATTATTATTATTATTATTATTATTATTATTATTTTATTATTATTATTATTATTATTATTATTATTATTTATTGTCTTTGGTTTAGACCATAGGCGGATCCAGGGAGGAAATAGTAGGAAAAAGAATTACCCTTCCCCTTAGGGTATCCTGGATCTACCATTGATTTTGGCACTAGGCATTAAATATGAATGAGCCGCCACTGATTCATGTTGTCTAATAATTTGTCCACTTCTGTAAAATCTCAATCAGAGCAGCCTTCTCTGGTTTATGATTGCAAATACATTTTAAATATGATTGTCAGTTCTTACAACTATATTCCCACCTATATTACATGTGTTCCAACTTACAAGAGGGTATGTTCTAAGGTACATGAACCTGTTGTACCTTTGAACATATTACATTTTATTTTTTCCATCCATAATAGATGTGTAGAACAGTAAAATATATACACGAAGTTGTAGAGGAATCTTCAATAATTATTTAAAGTATTTTTTAATTTAAAAAGTATAATTTCCCGAAATTAAAAAAAAAATAAAATGTGAAAAGTGTTTAAAGGTACAACAGTCTCCCCTACATATTTCACAAAATTTCACCCATCAATTTCTAAATTATATTTTTCAGTAAGTTTACTTATTTTCAAACAATGTTTAGCACATAAACATTTAAGACCATACCTCAGGTTACGTAAACATGTGTAACTGTACAGCGGTCTTGTGCTTTTGGATAACACTGTAGCTAACATTTCCCATAAGAAGCATACGAGAAGAGCTCAGGATTGGTTTTGCTCTATCGGAAATGCGGTCCACTCGCAGAATGCGACTCCGGTTACACTAATGCTTCGCCCGCACATTTTATCAACCGCATTCCAGCTGGAAATGTGCGGTCAGATATACTTCATTCAGCCAATCACAGCCATTTACTGAGCTGCATAATCCTTGCAAGCAAAGAGACGCAGCGTTGGTTATTCCTACTTTATTCTAATAACGCACACCATTTCTGAACGGTTCTCCACCTATAAAACACTTGTAAGTCGTTTGCTAGAAGAGGGCATTGAATCTTGTGGGCGTAGTAACGAATGTGAATGTAATGCGCTCCTACAGTAAAAAAAAAATTCTTCTTTCGAAATTGTTCAAATTCTGTAGAAATTCATATGTACGAGTATAGGCACTCCTAAGAATCTAGATGCAAAATAACACAGTCTTATTTTAAATGAAAAGGCAACATTCTGCATTCGAACTTATTTTTCTTTCGTTAAAGGAGGCCATGGAAAGTAGCGGACTTGATACATATTGACATGGTTTATTTTCAAATAAATCCCAAACAAGCAACCTTTTTTTTCTTTGGAATTTATTTTAATTTATGTTACAGGAGGCCGAAGGGAAAAAGACCTTTGGGGAGGCCGAGACGTAGGTGGGAAGATAATATTAAAATGGATCTGAGGGAGGTGGGATATGATGGTAGAGACTGGATTAATCTTGCTCAGGATAGGGACCAATGGCGGGCTTATGTGAGGGCGGCAATGAACCTCCGGGTTCCTTAAAAGCCAGTAAGTAAGTAAGTAAGTAAGTAAGTAAGTAAGTAAGTAAGTTACAGGAGGCCATGTAATCTAGCAGTCTTTATAGATATTTACATAATTTATTTTGAAATAAGGTACGTAATTTCTTTCTTTTTTCTTCCTTTATTTCCTACTTTCTTTTTTTCCTTCTTTATTTTTTATTTATTTCTTCTGCCTTCCTTTTTTCTTTTTCTCTTCCTCCTTCCTTCATTTTTCTTTATTTCTTCTTTCTTTTTACTTTCTGCATTTCTTCTTTTTTCTTTCTTTCCTTCTTTCTTTCCTTTTTCTTTATTTATTCTCCCCTTCTTTCTTTTTCTTTTTTCTCTTCTTCTTCCTTCATTTTTCTTTCTTTATTTCTTCTTTTTTCTTTCTTTCTTACCTTCTTTCTTGTTTTTTCTTCTTTCTTTTTTTTCTTTCCCTCTTTTTCCTTTTTCTTTCATTCTTTCCTTTCTTTCGAATTTACTTCAATTTATTTGCTGGAGGTCATGGAATGTAGCGGTCTTAACACATAATGATATATTTTATTTAAAATAAAAATATGCAACCTTTTTCTTCCGAACTTATTTTAATTTATCTTACAGGAGACCACGCAATCTAGCAGCCTTAATATAATATTGACAAGGTTTATTTTCAAACAAAATGAACTACTTTTTTCTTTAAAAACTTATTTTAATTTATGTCATAGGAGGCCACGGAATGTAGCGACATTACAGGTAATAAGGCTACATATTGACATGGTTTATTTTCAAACAAAATGTACTACTTTTTTTTAAACTTATTTTAATTTATGTCATAGGAGGCCACGGAATGTAGCGACATTACAGGTAATAAGGCTACATATTGACATGGTTTATTTTCAAACAAAATGTACTACTTTTTTTTAAACTTATTTTAATTTATGTCATAGGAGGCCACGGAATGTAGCGACATTACAGGTAATAAGGCTACATATTGACATGGTTTATTTTCAAACAAAATGTACTACTTTTTTTTTAAACTTATTTTAATTTATTATTATTTTGGTTAAGAAGTTAAAAAATAATGTTGCTCTTGGTATAGATGGAATTAAGAATAATACTTTCAAAATTATTATCAAATATATATATTAAAACCCATGGTTCATATTTTTAACTTATGTTTTGTGCAAGGTATATTCCCAGATGCTTTGAAATGTGCCATAGTAATTCCAATATACAAATCTGGAGATAAAAATAATTTAAATAACTATAGACCTATATCTTTACTTCCAACATTTTCCAAATTGCTTGAAAAATGTTTAAAGAATAGATTAATAAATTATTTAGAAAAACATAAAATCCTCTCTAAAAATCAGTTTGGTTTCCGCAATAATATTTCTACTGATGATGCTCTTATTAATGTTACTGGAAAAATTATCAATGAACTAGATATCGGAAACAAATGTTTGGGTATTTTCTTGGATCTACGGAAAGCTTTTGACACTATCAATCATAATTTACTTTTGTACAAACTACATACTATTGGAGTTAGAGGTATAGTTTTAAAATTATTCCAATCATATTTTAGTAACAGAAGGCAAATGACCAAAATTGAAGATCAATTTAGTGAATAAAAATATATTGATATAGGTGTACCGCAAGGAACAATTTTGGGACCTATTTCATTTCTAATATATGTTAATGATCTGCTAAATATAAATTTAGAAAAATTTAATGGATCTATATATTCATATGCGGATGATACAGTAGTTATTTTCAGTGGTTTTTCTTGGCAGGAAGCATATAGAAATGCTAATATAGGTGCTAACATTGTTAAAAAATGGATTAATTCCAACTTCCTTTCTTTAAATATATCTAAATCAACTTTAGTTCCTTTTTCGTTAACAGCTGCCAGTGTTCAAAATTTAAAATTTAGCGATAAATATAGACTAATAATACACAGTGAAAATTGTTTAGAGCCCAAAAGTTGTAAATGTCCACCTTTGAAAGAAGCCACGTATGTCAAATATCTGGGTATCATTATTGATCAGAATTTAAAATGGCCTCATCACATTACTTATCTTTGTAAGAGGCTTCGTAAAACAATTGATAAATTCGTTAATCTTCGATGCTACTTACCTATTAGAGTTCTACGAAATGTTTATTTGGCCATTATTCAGTCTATCATTCAATATGGTATAATTGTTTGGGGTGGAAGTACAAAAATTAATCTTAGTCCGTTAAGTTTACTACAAAAACGAATAATTAATATTTGTTTGAAGAAACGTTTCGATTATCCAACTAAATTAATTTATTCTGAATTTAATATATTTAATATTGAACAAATTTATAAGTATACGCTGTTAAAATTTTATCATAAAAATCGTAATAAGTTTGTATTACAGACACACAATTATGACACAAGACGAAATATTAATTCAACATTAGTAGAACCTATATGTCTCACATCTGCTGGTCTAAAGCATAGCATAAATTTTGGCCCTCGGTTGTACAATGCTTTAACTAAATTACACCCAGGACTTCTAACATGTAACCCACTAACATATAACAAGAAAATTAGAAACGTGTTAATATCTTCAATTTGATTAAATACATTTATAGCCTATGTGTATGAATTAATCAACCTATATTATATTTGTATTCTATAATTTTGAAATATATATTAGTCCTACTTTTCACGTGCAATATTATTCTTCTATAGTGTTAATATTATATTATATAATTCCATTGCCGCTGTAATTATATTTTAGTTCCTATTTTATTTTACTTATTTATTTATATTATTATTTTTTATTTTAATATTATATTTGAACTGCGACCGTGCACGAACGCTGCTCATTCGGTCTCAAATTTTGTTAATACTGCTGTTTCTTTCTTTTTATAATGCTTGTATTATTTTATTTGTATTTCTCTTTGTTTGTTTTGTAATTATATTTCTTTATTCTGTATATTTGAAATAAATAAATAAATAAATAAATAAATAAATAAATAAATAAATAAATAAATAAATAATACATTTATGTCATAGGAGGCCACGGAATGTAGCGACATTACAGGTAATAAGGCTACATATTGACATGGTTCATTTTCAAACAAAATGAACTAGCTACTTTCTTCTTTAAGAACTTATTTTAATTTATGTCATATGAGGCCACGGAATGTAGCGACATTACATGTAATAAGGCTGCATATTGACATGGTTTATTTTCAAACAAATTGAACTACTTTTTTCTTTAAAAACTTATGTTAATGAAAACGAAACAATTAAAGACCTTTATACATTATATATTTTCAAATAGAATGAGAAATGCTCTTATCTTAAAATTGTTTTAGATTCTGTTGCGGGAGGCAATGTAATCTATGTGTCGCAAATCACATAATATGCAAACATGGTTTTGTTTACTAAAATATGACAGAGGAGTGATAAAACCCGAACAATTCGTGAAATGTTTATGATGATCTTGATTAAATTTTGGAGTTTGGGATTGTAAGGATTTCTGGAATTTCAAATAAAACTGTGACATTTCTTTTCATTTTTGTCTTTATAATAGAAATATCCATTTTGCAATAATATTTAATGTATTGACAGCTGCAGAGCATTCTGCTTGGCGCAAACAAGACAACATCATCTGCGAAGATAACAGTATCTATTTCAACTCGTTTGTTAATGAGAATGTATCCTGTATTTTTATGTATCTTATAATGCATATAACATGCAGTAAAGAATGAGGATAGTTTTGTCGAAATACCTGCATACATTTTTTTCAATTAATAATGAATGAATAAATAAATAAATAAACAAATAAATAAATAAATGATAAATATCTGTTTTCTGATTATACATAATTAGTACGTAAAATTATTATTATTATTATTATTATTATTATTATTATTATTATTATTATTATTATTAAGGTAGATGAGGGTAATCGTAAACAGGGGTTAATTGTAAACAAATTCTGTAAGAAATATAAAACTGTCAATATAAAAATTTTAATTCGGGGGAATATTTAAATTAACATGTTGGCTAACCTACAAAGCAATTTGACGGCAAATAGGAGTAACTGCTTAGTTGTAAACGAATGTTTTGTAAGAGTCTACAATAAGTTGAGAAAGAATTTTGCTTCACCATTTTTGGCATTGTAAGCAAACGTACAGTGCTTTTTTTTAAGAATATGTTGTTTTTATATGCAGTTTGAGATGGACAGGACAATATAGCATGTATGGATGAATCCAGAAATATGTAGAGTTTGTTAGTTTGGAGAACTCAGGGGAAAATACCTTTGGGATGAGAGAATAATATTAAAATGGATTTGAGGGAGCTGAGGTATGATACTAGGGACTGGATTAATTTTGCTGAGGATAGGGACCAATGGTGGGCTTATGTGAGGGCGGAAATGAACCTCCGGGTTTCTTAAAAGTTATTTGTAAGTAAGAACGATCACGTCAAAACTAGTTAATTAGGCCTAAGGTAAAATACTAGCATTATTTAATGTTAACAGAGTAAAGTTTGAAAATTGTTTATTTAAAAAATTTAACAGTGATAAACAGTGATATAAGAATAGTGAAGAAAATACACTGCAATTCTGAAGCAGTCCATGTATTGTGGGTCCATATCACCACGGCATGGCGCGTCCTCAGGTTGCGGATCGAGGAGGCGGCCTCCAGATATGGAGGGTAGTTGTGAATATATTGAATAAGAGTCGCGGACAACCGATGAGGGGTGATCCTCCAGCTTGGGCGTTGGGCGAAGGGCTAACAACCCATTACCGTAAAAAACGGCTTGTTACGAATCCTTCAAATAAGCTCGGAATGGGACTGATTCTCTGGCACGACCACAGCAAAGGAATAAGGTTTTGAGATTTGGTACATGGGCAACAGTAAAAAATATAAATGATACTCGGGAGGAAATTAAACACAGAATAAATATGGGAAATGCCTGTTATTATTCGGGCGAGAAACTTTTATCATCCAGTCTGCTGTCGAAAAAAAAAATGTTATGTTTTATTTAACGACGCTCGCAACTGCAGAGGTTATATCAGCGTCGCCGGATGTGCCGGAATTTTGTCCCGCAGGAGTTCTTTTACATGCCAGTAAATCTACTAACATGAGCCTGTCGCATTTAAGCACACTTAAATGCCATCGACCTGGCCCAGGATCGAACCCGCAACCTTGGGCATAGAAGGCCAGCGCCATACCAACTCGCCAACCAGGTCGACTCTGCTGTCGAAAAATCTGAAAGTTAGAATTTATAAAACAGTTATATTACCGATTGTTCTGTATGGTTGTGAAACTTAGACTCTCACTTCGAGAGAGGAACAGAGATTAAGGGTGTTTGAGAATAAGGTGCTTAGGAAAATATTTGGGACTAAGAGGGATGAAGTTACAGGAGAATGGAGAAAGTTACACAACACAGAACTGCACGCATTGTATTCTTCACCTGACATAATTAGCAACATTAAATCCAGACGTTTGAGATGGGGAGGGCATGTAGCACGTATGGGCGAATCCAGAAAAGCATACAGACTGTTAGTTGGGACACCGGAGGGAAAAAAAACCTTTGTGGGGGGCCAGGAAGTAGATAGGAGGATAATATTAACCTGGATTTGAGGGAGGTGGGATATGATGGTATGGACTGGATTAATCTTGCTCAGAATAGGGACCAATGGTGGGTTTATGTGAGTGCGGCAATGAACCTCCGGGTTCCTTAAAAGCCAGTAAGTAAGTATTCTGAAGCAGTAAAGTTGTACAGCTAGGATGAAACGAATCCTACTAAGATTACAAAACACTGGTCAAATCAGAATTAAATCTCAGACGGGGAGAAGCCCTCCGGCTAACCCGGTGCTCTCTTCTCTTCCCCTCAACGGATTTTGTTCGGAAACCTTTTAAATTAACCCTCCGGCAGTCAGGACGTGGGATTCCACGAGGAATTAACTTTGCGAGAAAACAACTGAAGCCTAGAAAGTCAGTTCGGACTACACTCCAATCCGTCATTCTCTTTTCTGACGTGTGCATCTGTCTTGTTCCTCTGACGTCGATATTCCCAGCTCAGCCGCCGTGATTATAACACCGCACACAGATTAACAACGCAGTGCTCTACCTGTCTGAAACATAAGGCCTTCTGGTTTCTATGGATACTGCTATAAAGCTCGTGTCTGCAAAACGCTACAGTATCTTTGCCACAGAGGTTTAATACCCTGAAGTCATTATAATCAACATTTATTGCATAACAGTTACACATGAAAGTCCTTTCGTATTTCCCTTGCAATATCAGTAACATTAGTAGTACTAGTAAAATAAATAATCCAGGATAACAGAAAGGGTTTGGAATTGAACGGGTTATATCAGCTGCTTGTCTATGCGGATGACGTGAATATGTTAGGAGAAAATCGACAAACGAATAGAGAAAATACGGGAATTTTTACTTGAAGCAAGTAAAGAAATAGGTTTGGAAGTCAACCCCGAAAAAACAAAGTATATGATTATGTCTCGTGACCAGAATATTGTACGAAATGGAAATATAAAAATTGGAAATTTATCCTTTGAAGAGTTGGAAAAATTCAAATACCTGGCAGCAACAGTAACAAATACAAATGATACTCGGGAGGAAATTAAACGCATAATAAATATGGGAAATGCCTGTTATTCTTCGATTCAGAAGATTTTATCATCCAGTCTGCTGTCAAAAAATCTGAAAGTTACAATTTATAAAGCAGTTATATTACCGGTTGTTCTTTATGGTTGTGAAACTTGAACTCTCACTTTTAGAGAGGAACATAGGTTAAGGGTGTTTGAGAATAAGGTGCTTAGGAAAATATTTGGGGCTAAGAGGGATGAAGTTGCAGGAGAATGGAGAAAGTTACATAACACAGAACTGCACGCATTATATTCTTTACTTGACATAATTAGGAACATTAAATCCAGACGTTTGAGATGGGCAGGGCATGTAGCACGTATGGGCGAATCCAGAAATGCATATAGAGTGTTAGTTGAGAGGCCTGATGGATAAAGACCTTTGGTGAGGCCGAGACGTAGATGGGAAGATAATATTAAAATGGATTTGAGGGAAGTGGGATATGATGATAGAGACTGGATTAATCTCGCTCAGGATAGGGACCAATGGCGGGCTTATGTGAGGGCGGCAATGAACCTCCGGGTTCCTTAAAAGCCAGTAAGTAAGTAAGTAAGTAATATAAATAATAATAATAATAATAATAATAATAATAATAATAATAATAATAATAATGGTGGTGGTAGTAGCAAATATATTATTCCACGAAAAGACCTCTTATTCTACGAAATAAAGATAAGTGATGTCAACAAACTCAGATCTGTCTTTGTACGCATGCCTTCCTCTCTCGCTACAACATTATAATTTGCACGCATCATTCAGTGACTTGAAATTAGTGGCTTTTAAATTAGATTCACATGAAAACCGTCCACGCTGTGGAAATACGTCAGAGGGATAAATTATTCTTTATTAGATTTTCTATCGTTGTGAATAAAAATCACGATCATACTCGCAATAGTTACCGAATAAGACGGTATTAAACATTTGAGAAAAATGAATAGAATTGAATGTTTTATTTTCGGTGGAGAGTTAAGGCCATAAAACTTTCTCTTCCATTCAACCAGCCTTAATCAATACAATAGTGACATATATATTTAAATTAAGAAAAATCATACTCTCTTTCTGAGAAAACTATGAACTTTCCACTATTATGATATTACACGTTTTTTTGTACATGAGCTATACATACTTACTTACTTAGTCGTCCTCACATAAGCCCCCCCCCCATTAGTCCCGATCCTGTGCAACATTAATCCAGTCTCTATCATCATATCCCACCTCCCTCAAATCCAGGTTAATAATATCCTCCCATCTACGTCTCGGCCTCTCCAAAGGTCTTTTTCCCTCCGGTCTCCCAACTAACACTCTATATGCATTTCTGGATTCGCCCATATGTGCTACATATCCTGCCCATCTCAAACGTCTGGATTTAATGTTCCTAATTATGTCACGTGAAGAATACAATGCGTGCAGTTCTGTGTTCTGCAACTTTCTCCATTCTCCTGTAACTTCATCCCTCTTAACCCCAAATATTTTCCTAAGAATCTTAATCTGAAACACCCTTAATCTCTGTTCCTCTCTCAAAGTGAGAGTCCAAGTTTCACAACCATACAGAACAACCGGTAATGTAACTGTTTTATAAATTCTATCCTTCAGATTTTTTGACAGCAGACTAGATGACAAAAGCTTCTCAACCGAATAATATCACGCATTTCCCATATTTATTCTGCGTTTAATTTCCTCCCGAGTGTCACGTTGTACAGAATTGTATTGTGAAGACGGTGATGGCGTCATCAAATACTAGTTGCTAGGTAACCTTTTCTGGCACCAGCGTCAGAATTAGGTCATAACAAGCGTGTTTTAATGCTAGGATTGTATAAAATAATATTATGTAACTAGCATTCTCCAAACTTCTACTATCTTTGACACACTTCGTTAGTTAGGTACTCAATTTGACCAATTGTGACTTCGCTGTCATCCCACGCCGTTGCTAAATGTTAAAATAATATTTTCTCATGATTTTATATTGAGGTCGCTGTGCAAGTGGGGCTAAATCAAGAGACTCGGTTTCAATTCATAAGTAAACAAGACCGTCATAGCTAATAGGGTAATATCTAGATCTGATCGTACGAAACTCCATCTGACGCCTTGTATAGCACCATACTTTACACGGTGCAATTGTCCTCTGCTTACAGGGCAAGATACCCTCGTGTTTGCCCAGTTAACACAGCCAGACGCTTTGATGGTACATAAGGTCTAATTTCGCATGTAACCGAGGCTGTGTGCACACCGTATTTAAGCCTATTTGTGAAGCTGATATTGCATACCCTACACTAGTTTCAGGTGTTTAATTCTGAACATTACTGAGAATTATCTTACTAGCTTAGTTGCGTACAGAGACGTGTTTCCTTAGCAACCAGGTCTTCAATTTATACTACCTCGAACGAGGAAACTGAATCTGTTGTCAACCTGAGGTCCGAGGACCTTATGATACAGTTTTGTATAAATCGGAGTTTGTAATGATGAGCATGTATATAGAATAAAAAGAGAAGGTAATGGTAGGTAAAGGCACTCTCATATATAAGGTACAATCAATATATTTCCGAACTACACTTGTGTTTATTGTAGGCTACCGTTAAACATATATGCGCGTGTCATTGAAGATCATTGCTTCCATGCTTGTGGAATCAGTCTATCAAACAGCGTCAGATTATGTTTAAAACCCGATTAAATAAATAATTAATGTATTTTCTGTCTTAGATAGCTTATCAAGACGCTAAGTGATTATTTATTCACATTGGTTGAATGGTTTTCTCATTGAATGGTTTCTTCCGAGGTTTTCCCCAGCCGTGGGACTCAAGCCGGATGGTCTATGGCGAGTCCTCGGCATCAATCTCTTTGATTTGATTACCTGGTTGGGTTTTTCCGAGGTTCTCCCCAACCAAAAGGCAAATGCCGGGTAATCTTTTGGCGAATCCTCGGACCTCACCTCATCTCACTACATCTCGCCAAAATATTGTATAAAATTGCGCAAAATTGTAAAAATTGTAGAAAATTACTAAATTGTAAAACTGTGTAAAAATAGTAATTGTAATATTGTAAACTTTCGACTTGTTCCACATCTTAAAGCTTCATTGCTCATATAAGATCTATGGAATAAAATACAGTAAATAAATGAAAAAAAAAAATAAAACTTCATACATATAAATAATCACTAATTAAAGTTATATACAATAGCAATCCCTTATTTCATTCTCGTTAGAATACTTTCAGTTACAAAGGCTGGTTGAACCACACAACCTGCAACGTCCTTCCTTCAGGAAGAATTTGTCTTCACTAACATTCACAAGAAACAAAAAACAATATTATGATAATAGTTAAAAGAAAATATTTATGATGCTTCCACGCATTAATTTTAATTTTTAATTTTTAGTCATATTTTAAATTTCTTAGCAATTAGCACCATAATTTATAAATTTTATCATCTATGTGACAATTGTTTTTAACCATGAAACTATTTGTATATCAACTTTGTAAAGTGTTCATACTTTGTTAACATCACTTCTTAATGACCTGAAGATGGAAAATTATTGCCGAAAAAAATTTATATGTTATGCCAATAACGTGAATAAATAATCACTTAGAATCTTGGTAAGCTATCTAAGGCAGCAAATACATTAATTATCCATTTAATCCCTGTATTTAGTTTTTCGGAAATCATACAACAGTCGCCCTGAGTGGCGCAGTTGGTATAGCGCTGGTCGTCTTTGCCCGAGGTTGCGGGTTCGATCCCGGCTCAGGTCGATGGCATTTAAGCGTGCTTAAATGTGACAGGCTCATGTCACTAGATTTAGTGGCATGTAAAAGAACTCCTGTGTAATAAAATTCCGGCATACCGGCGACGCTGATATAACCTCGGTAGTTGCAAGCGTCGTTAAATAAACGATAATTAAAAAAAATTACCGAGCTTCTACGCGTGATTTTGTGCAAAACGTTACGGATTTATTGCGATTTTTCCTGGAATCCCTCCATATATGCCTTACGGATAGTCTTCTTCTCTGCCTTTCAAGTGATGCATTTAGCATAGATTCCATGCTTTTCCGTCGTTCTAGAAAACTTCTCTGTTTCCTAAGTCCTGTGTGTTGCCTACATTCAAGGCAGTCCGAAAACTTATTGATTGTCTTCTGTATGCCAAGAGGCATATGGTGGGCATGCAGTTAGAGTTCCATGTATTCTTTGATATTGGCTCTAGAATGTGATGGTGTATAAAAAGAGAAGTATTATATTAATTTACGTCATTTATAGATCGGATGATCTCGAGAAAATTGCGTAAAATGTTTCTGATACAACAAAAAATTTAAATGAGAGAAAAATTGATGCCGCATATTGCGACACTACACAATACAAACAGGGGTACGTATTCCTTCACTTCACTGACTTACAAAGTGTTGGGTGTAATTATAGCAGAGATAATCTAGCTACAGCGTTGCCAGCTTTTCTAAGCCACGTCACTAGAGTTAACGAGTGAAATTTCTCCCTTTCTCACTTGCACCACCGGTGTGGCAGCTTTCAGAGTGCCTACGTCTGGAGAGCTACTTTCACTTCAAAGTCTGTAAAATGACGCCTAATAAAAGTGTTGTAAACACATTCATTACGCAACTAGTTTGGTGATGGTACTTCCATTACGCAAATAGTTATGTAATGATACTGCTAGTATCTAACTGGTTCAATAATGCAAATCAAGCTTTCAGGAATAACTCCCTGTGAAGTTAATTTGAATAATTTCGATGAAAAATTAACTTTACAGGGAGTTATTCCTGAAAGCTTAATTTGCATAATACACGTAACAGAAAACCACAATTTAAAAGTCACACGGAGTTAGTGTGCACTCAAATGTTGGTTGCTTGACGGTTGTCAGCCCACTTTGAGGTCTGTGGATATAGAGAGAAGAATTGGATCGGTGTCGGGTAGAGTTCCCGGGTAGCTCAGTGGGAGAGCGTTGGTACGTTTAACCAAAGGTCCCGGGTTCGATACCCGGCCCCGGAATAATTTTTCCTCGAAATTATTGGTTCAATAATGTCAACCGTAAATTAAAATAAATGGAATCGATTTTATTTATTATAAACATTCATATCTGACGCGGGATTACGATGGTACTAAACATTCAATTGTATAATTTTAAACATTTTCAATAATTGAATCCTGTTTGAACTAATTTTAACAATATTTGTTTATTTCTCCTCGTACTGCTGTTCTGTTATAAAAAAAACCTGTTGTGCTCAAAACTAATAAAACAAACATAAACGAATCGCCTCTCGCTGGAAGAAAATAATAGGCCTAATGATACAGTCGTTTCTCCACAAAAGACATCTTCAAAACTAAAAAATAATACAATTACGGTTATTAAAAATTAATTTGTTATCAAAGTGAATAAAACATTGTACGATATACTTCTCGTAACTTCATACTACAGTATTTGACTGTTTATCAATCTCGTATTGTAATATGAAACGTTACGAAACTCATATAGTAATTAACTAGCTACTACATTTTTTCCAAGACCTAATTTCATAATACAAAATCACACTAACATTGCACGTGAATGGGACAAGTGGAGAAAATAAATATATATTAAGGAACAATGTGATTATTGACATTTTTATTTTAAAAATGGAAGAGAATACGAATATTTTCTTCAGTGTACGACTGTCTCTCAGACTTTGGTAAGTAATATGGCAATTTTCAATGTAATTTAAACTAAGACAATCGCCAATAATCGCTACGACCGTATTTTGTTAGGGATGAAGTTAGATATTACGACTGAAAGAAACCTAAACTTCCCTACCTCTATCTTTAACTTATAAATTTTCTATCGCCATGCAATATGAAATAGTATTAACCATACATCATAGCGATTGAAATTCCGACCGACGATAAATATATGAATGCAAAATAGCGTACAATAAATAAGAAAGGGCATAAATATCAGCTCATAATTCTGCACTGGGTTTCTAGATTTACTACGTTTAATTTTCTGTTATGATATTTCTGGCGGTCTGCAAGCTGCCGTTTATAAATCTCTTTGCCAAAACAACGCTGTATCACATCTGTCATATGAGGGAAAAAGACTTAGTGCAAAGAAGCTTACGTTAGATGCGACAATACATGTCTTACCATTAAAAAGTTCACAATCGTCATGCAAAGAGAAAGTAAATACTGCAAAGAAATAAAACTTCAACATTTGTACCTGAAAAAAATATATATAGTGTCGTACTTGGAAGTTAATTAAACTCTACTGAAATAGAAAAAAAAGAGTGCGGATAAATATGAACAAAAAACTTATGTTTCTCTAAAAATGCAGTGTTTTATTACATTTGAAATATTACTAACTTTATAACACTGGGAAAAACATTTATTGTGGAGAGCTATGCACAGAATACAGTGTGTTCCACTTGAAAGTTAATTTATCTCTTTCATGAAGACAGCGGAGATTTGTATAGGACGAACTCTTCTTCAAGGACACAGAGTGTCTCGTTTAAAAGGTTTTATTCCTATAAAATGCTTAAATAAACTCATTACGAAAAACCATGCTTATAACGCAAATGCATTAGGCATGTCGCATGTAAAAGCTTGTATTTCCCTCTTAACACAGGGAAATTACAAGTATAAACAAAACTAATGTACCTCCGAAAATATATAGTGTCACAAAAATATTTCTATAATAACATATGAAAAAGACACCCACTTGTAAACTACAAACACTTACTTACTTACAAATGACTTTTAAGGAACCTGCAGGTTCATTGTCGCCCTCACATAAGCCCGCCATTGGTCCCTATCTTGTGCAAGAGTAATCCAGCCTCTATCATCATATCCCACCTCCCTCAAATCCATTTAATATTATCCTCCCTTCCACGTCTCGGTCTTCCCAAAGGTCTTTTTTCCTCCAGTCTCCCAACTAACACTCTATATGCATTTCTGGATTCGTCCATACGCGCTACATGCCCTAACCATCTCAAACGTCTGGATTTAATGTTCCTAATTATGTCAGGTGAAGAATACAATGCATGCAGTTCTCCGTTGTGCAGCTTTCTCCATTCTCCTGTAACCACCCCTCGTAGCCCCAAATATTTTCCTAAGCACCTTATTCTCTCAAAGTGAGAGTCAAAGTTTCACAATCATACAGAACAAACTACGAACACAATATAGATAATAATAGAAATACAGTGTGTCCTATGTAAAAGTTCGCTGCCGTACTATTGAAGTATGAGTATGAAGAAAACATATGAAGGAATTTTTTGGAGAAACAATCATAGTTCAAAAACATAAATTTTCAGAAGATACAAAAAGTGTGTTGTTTACACTTCAAGTATGAAATTCATCATGTCATTTCTTAAGGTATTGGAGAAACTTGGAAAAACTGAAGTACATTCATAACTTATTGCCTCATAGAAATAAATGTGTAAATGCAAAAAACTATAGACGATGGTTGTTTTAAGAAAAAAATACTCTGTTGTGGCTGAAGTGTGCCTCTCCTTTAATTTTCTTTTTCTTTATTACATCCTGTTTCTTCTCCTTTCGTTGCTTACGTTTCTTCCATGGGGTTACTTCTCCACCTAAAGATGACTCTATAACTAATACAACAATTTTACTCACGCGCTGAAGTATTTTTCTCTGAGGTGGTTTTTGCCGCGTACATAAAAAGCAGTACGTACTGTCAACCTGTTAGACTATAAAATTCAATGGATAATTGTTTCAAGATGATATGAATGGGATATTTGTAAATGCTACCATCGTCCTGGGTGGACAATGACTGTATTCACAAAAAAATCTTTGGACTATGTTTTTTTTTTACGAAAACCACTGAAAATTTCCACTCCTATAAGACTGGACTATGATGTTTTTTTTTTTTTTTTCCGCTAACAACAAATTCAGTAAATGGCTGTTACAATACGATCACCAATTGCCTAATATCTCAAATTTGCATTTTTTGGACTAATATTTCTGTTTTAAAAAACCTTCATATGATCCCCCAAGAATGGAGTATGTGAAATTGGTAAGTTTATTATGCCTGACGTTTCAAGGAAATAAACCAATTACGAGTACATATTAATACAGCATAATCAATTATGGAGAGTGTCCCATTTAGAAAGTAATCCTGTATCACAGTCTACTACATACAGTCACGAAGCTTGAGTTTTGACGGTGCTAGAAACAATAGACTGTGACTGTTCTATTTTACATTGCCTGTAATGAGGCGATATTAGCGATCCTAGTGGTGAGCAACTATCTAATGTTTTTGCATATTTACTACGTATTGAGCTTCGCGACTGTATATACTAGACTGTGCCTGTATCATATAAGGAAATTGTAGGTAATTATGAAGAAATCGTATGAATTTCGGAGAATACAGAGTGTAACACGAGAAAGTTTACTATTTCTGCCGAGTAAAGAAAATAAACTCATTATGAAGACACAGAGCTATTGAAGCAACATATGAAACATAAGAATACGGAATGTCCCATTTAAAAGTGTCTTTTATTTGGTGTAGTACTACAGAAGTATAAGTAAATACAGGGCTCCTACAATATACCTTTCCGGTTTCGAACACATGTGATTTACGTTATATGAATCTGAGGTTCATGTAAATAGCCCTAATGGAAAGAGAAACTCATAAAGTTTAGTTGTGGCAAAATTATTTTCCTAGTTGGTAACACTGCCTCATAATAGAGCATACAAATACATTTGTTTATTGTTGAGGCGAAATAGCTGCTATAGAGGACAGAAAAGCTTGATTTTTATGTGAATCAGTCGGTTATTAATGTGCATCGGCATTACCGAGCTTACAATCCGTAAATGGTACACTGATTTTAAGGCAAGATTCTTCGCAAGCGGTTGCGATTTCATCCGTACCGACTACAGTTGCTCCAATCCCTAAAACCTGAGGACAAAGTGCTACGAAGAAATTTCTGCGTAAGTATGCAGACTTTAATTGGAAACGATGATGAATTTATTCGTTCCGTGGTGTTTTCTGACGAAGCCACTTTTCATCTTTCTTGTAAAGTGAACAGACATAACCTCAGAATCTGGGGGTCGGAAAATCCGCGTACCTACGTGGAACTTGACTATAGGATTGATGTGTGCCGTGTTACTAAGGGGGGACACATTGAACATCTTTAAGGTAAGGAAGTACAATTTTTGAGTTTCTCTTTCCATTGGTACTATTTTCGTGCACCTCAGATTCATAGAACGTAAATTACTTGTGTTCAAAACCGGAAAGGTCTTTTGTAGGAGCCCTGTATAAACAAAATATATGTTATGCATAGTATAATTACGTAAAATAATGTTCTGCTTAAGACTGGATCCTCTTAGTGTGGAACATTTATTTTGTAAGTTTTCATCACTAAAACCGTCCAAATATCTACAGTGGGGTATCTTACCACGGAGTGAGATAAGAGGTCAAACGGCTTGTAGCTCATGCACATATTCCATCACTATTAAGGTATTTCGCAATGACACGACATCACTTGAAAAGTTCAGATAAGTTCCCCTATCACATTTCCTCCCTTTTCGTTATGGATTTTAAAAACTTGTATTTATCTTGAAGTCCTCACCTGTGGAGTAACGGTCAGCGCGTCTGGCCGCGAAACCAGATGGCCCGGGTTCGAATCCCGGTCGGGGCAAGTTACCTGGCTGAGGTTTTTCCGGGGTTTTCCCTCAACCCAATACGAGCAAATGCTGGGTAACTTTCGGTGCTGGACCTCGTACTCATTTCACCGGCATTGTCACCTTCATTTCATTCAGACGCTAAATAACCTTGATGTTGATACAGCGTCGTAAAATAACCCAATAAAATGAAAAAAAATATCTTGAACAGTCATGCAACTCGAAGTCGAAACTTAAAAGATTACAGGGAAGCTATAGCAGAATGAAAATTGAAGAAGACATCTCATTATTTGGAGAAAAAAATATCAGTAATAAGGATCTATACATTTTCTGGGAAACAAACAAAGGTCCCATTGTTGACGAACCGTTAGAATTGTTCTTGTATTAGAACGAGAGAGCCCTCTGCGACATTAAATTTGCATCACAGTTGAACCACTTTCACCAGAATGGCTTGTACACCGCCATAGATAAACCCAGGAGCCTCCCCTATCCGAATAGATGCGAGCGACAAGGGTTGTCTAACCACCAGGCGTGTCAATGTTTTAATAAGATTACGAAACAAACACACAAGGCTGGGCGGGGAGTATTATTCTAAGTTAAGCTACTTGCGGGCGTGGATGTTCCTTTGTGAGCCGACAGACCCCGCTTTGTATGTGCTTGTGGCACAAGGAAGAGCTAGTAGAAAAGATACGCACTTAGGTTTGCCACGCTGTGTCTAATTGAATTTCGAAATTATTCCCATAATGGGCAAGGTGTTACCATGGAAACCAGCTTATGTTATCTGGGAATCGTGTTGTGTTTCTGTGTGGTTCTCGTTCCTTATAAATGAACAATATCATATAAATGACAATTATTTATCACATACTTTAATCAATAACTAATAGAAATTACAGTTACAGTCCGATACACGTCTTTTTCTTACAGAATAAAAAAAACTCGCGATTTTAGTATATTTTCGCTCATTCATTCGTGTTCTACCCAAGGGCAGCAGGTCTTTCACTGCAAACACAACATTCTCCAGTCTTCCCTATTTTCCACCTTCCTCTTAGTCCCCGCATACGATCCATGTATCTTAATGCTGTCTAACATCTGCTATCTTCTTCTGCCCCGAACTTCTCTTCCGTTCACTTCTCGTTCCAGTGCATCGTTTAATAGGCGGTTTTTTCATATACAATGACCCAGCCAATTCCTGTTTTTCTTCCTAATCAGATAATGTCCATTTTTCTGCCTCATAAAATTCACACTCCACACAAAGCACTTCACTAGCCTCTTTCGTAATTCTTTTTCTAGTGGTCCGCAGAAGATACTCATTTTCCTCTTAAGGGGTTAGGTTGAGCTTACAGCAGTAAAATTTTGGAAATATTCAACATATTTTTCCTCCATTACTGTATCTTGTAAAATAATGATAATTAGTATGTGTAAAACACTGTCCTGTTATATGAAAAAAAAATTACGACTTAAAAAAAGTTATTTACTTTTTTGTTTTCAAAATTCAGTTCACTGTGCAGTGATGAAGCTTTTCCTCGTAACTCAAAAACTATCCAACAGTCTGTGATGAAATTTTTTGTGTGTATTTGTGCATGTCATATGATCACTTCTCTACCTCTGATAGATTGTCTGATAAAATATAAATTCATTTTTAAACATGATCAAATATCAATATTTCTTCTAAGACAAAATAAAAAGAAAAATATCATGTATTAAGGAATGTAATTGAAAGAGCATGATATTGTAAGCATGAGTTTCATCGATAAAATAAGAGAGAATATGAAAAAGTTAACCATTTTAAATTTTGAAAAAAGAAATATAAATAATTTTTTAAAAATCGTAAACATATTTTTTCATATAGCAGAATGACAGTATTTTACATATAGCCTACCAATTTTCTTTATTGTACAAGATACAGTAATGGAGGAAAAAATATGAATATTTCCAAACCTTTTACTGCTGTAAGCTGTACCTAACCCCTTAAATGCTTCCTTTGACATTACTATTCTCCTTTTAAGAGTTACAATTTCATATTATAATTTAAAAATTTTAAAAAGATTATTGGCATGTATCTTTATGGCCTTATTTCCCTTTGAGTTGACAAACACTTCTTCAAACTTCAAACGGATTGAAAATAAAATATGTATTCTATTACAAATGACCACTTTGCATTATCTTAACAATTCGCAAAACATTTCCTTATTCTAACAAGATGATTGTTAATAAAATCTTATTTAAACCTTCTCTTAAAACTGCGCACATTGTCTTCTCTCCACAGAATTTATTAATGTACAGGGTGAGTCAGAACCTCTGCGACAAAATGTGAAGATCGATAGATCTCGCAGTGACGATAATTGTTCTTGAAACAAGCGTCTTTATCCGATTTTGCATAGCTCCTAAACGACTCGTCAGAGAATATGGTTACTTTCACAGAAAATGAACCCCAAAGCGAGATTCACCGCTCTTCAGAGTTTGTCGCAGAGGTTCTGACTCTTCCTGTATACCACATTATCTGCCTATACCGTCAGGGTGTGAAAACCTATTAAAGAAACCGTATTTTATGGTAATGGCGATATGCGCGACATTTTCCACAATAATTACTTTCTTTGTTACATTACCCAACTAGATAATTTTAATATCATTGTGAAGGATCGACACCAGATGGCTACATGAAATATCTATTTCTCTTTGACTTTATTCTCTTTTAACTATTATCTTTGCACTATTATCTTTGTATTCTCCTTGTTCTCTTCTCTTTCTACTCCTTCTTGACACGAGTTGAAATAAGGATGGTGAACCGTCTGGCAAAAGCTTATTTACCTCACAATCATATTTGTAAATCTCGTCAAATTACTCCAAATTTTGGATCCTCCCCTGACCACGAGATCACTCTAAGGGCAGGGTACAATTTTTGTATGTTTCACAATTTTCTTGTACATTTTTCTAGCAAAAAACTAATTTATTTATTGTGCGAAATATGTCGACCACAAAATATATCTCTTCTACCACAGAAAAATGCGAAATATGCAGCAAACTGAATGCTGTTAAAAAACATGTTTGTGACTTCTGTTTCAGTTAATCTGTCAATCATTTGGTAATGCCAACATTTCTGTATTTTATCAATAGATACTGTGTAAGTACTTACACTCACTTTACTGTCTCTATGGCTATCGACTCTAAAGTCGAGTTTAGCAAATATTGAAGAATTTTGTATGCAACATACCTTCTAGAGATTAGGGAACGGTGGCCAAGGGCGGGTTAGGAACGACCTTTCAGCACGTCGGCCAGACTCAGGCCTATTGTGAATTATGGGATGAATGAGGATGAGGTGTACCAGTCCACCGGCCGCATGAGGCCCCTCACCCGCTCACTCAATAGACCCCCCACACCCCCCGCCCTAAGTTCATACCGGCAAGATACCAAGCTGCACATGATCCATTCCAACGGCCCTTCCAAGGTGTCGAAGAGCTCTTAAGGAATGAATCCTGGCAGAGATATCGTGGAAGGCTTGGAACCCAGAGACGGTTTCGGAGAGGACGCCCATTCTGCAAGCGGACGAAGACATGCGTCATGACGTGAATATGTCCATAGAATGAGATGATGAAGATGAGTTATTCTTATATTTCGCTTTAAGACCATGGTGCGATCTTCGAATAACAATATATTTTATATTTCATTAAGAAGAAGAGAAATCCTCTCCAAACATTCTTCAATACGAAATGACTCTGCGGCTTGGTCCGAAGGGTTGTGGGTTCGAGTCCCGCCTCGGATATGGGTGTTGTGTTTGTGTTAGTTTAGGAAAAAGAAACAGAAAAAAGAAACCTGCAAAACAGCAATCTTTAGGAAAATGGCCTCTGGCCGGTAAGAATTAAAAAAAAAAAAGCATTGCTTTCAGTACCATTTAAAATACCGAAACTTAAATTGTCCTCTCTCGAGCGTCGAACTCACGGTCCATATCGAACTAACAAAAGAAACCACAATTATACCTTAGGGCATATACTTGATGGAAATTATTATGTTCATAAAGATTGTAAAGTCATTTATGGAAGCGAACTTTTTAATTTTGTTGTACTTTAAAAACAGAAAGAGAGAGAGAGATTTAAATCCCTGTAAGGTACGCAAACTTTGGTACAGAATACTTTAGAAATTTTAATCAATATGCTGAAGAAGTTGATTATATTGTAAAAGTTTGTTTCAAAGCAAATATCTCCGTGGATGAATTTACTAGCTATTCTTTGATACCGAAACTTGGAAGTTTGCTGTAATTAAAGTTGGAAATTTATTATTTATATCATTTTTATTGTATAGGCCTACTGATCCTCATTCAATCAAAGATGTTGTTTGTAAGGGTCGCGAATGAAACCTGTTTGAAATGCGTAATTTTTAAAGAGTAAAGGCTGGTTCACAATAAACCGGGAACGAGAACCAGAATGAAAACGAGAAGCAGAGGACGTGAATATGAAAAATTTTGATTCACAATAAATCGAGAGCGTAGACGACTATGCATATCGACATGCATGTCAATAACGATATGTAAAGTCGATATTACGCATTCTGATGTTATTTGTGTATAATTGACCAATGGCGTTCTCTCATGAGTACAAGGCAGCCAACATAAACAAAGGTTAACCAACTTCGAAATTTCAATTGAAACATTTCATTAGGCACGGTACTATAAATATGTCCATGCACCTTTATTATCACAACACACCTATTTTAAGTGTATCATAACGTAAAATAATTAGAGAAGAAACATTTGTAATAGAACAAAAATGAATACAACAGTAGTTATTGAATTGAAGCATGAATATGTAGTGTGTAATACAACCAATACAGTAATAAAATATGATTCACTTACGATTGGTGTTCAAAGATGCAGCTATTGAAAGCTTATCGTAAACGTGAGGATTTTCCTCAACACTCAATATTAGAATGTCATCAAATAAAACTTGCTCCATGATGCACAGCACAGAACCAAATAATACATAGGTTATGTCACAGTCTTCTTGCTACAAAATATACGACGACAAAATAGCTTTTAGATGGCAATAGAATGAATCTAGTGGGCTGTGATCGGGAACGTGAACGCCAAAGTTGAAACTTGGCCAACTCTACGTTCCCGATCCTGGGCTCCGGCAAGCTTTTCGTTAATTGTGAATGCTCACATTTAAATGTACACATTTTAAGAATTTTACCGTTTTCGTTTTCGTTCCGATTATCGTTTCCGGTTTATTGTGAACCAGCCTTAAGACGATTTTAAGCATGGCTTTTGAGGAAGGAAATTTACGGAAAGTAAAAGGACGCTGTCTGTGGTAGAGGGTTCTGACAAAATTGTCGCTTAGTCTATGTTTAATTTCAGCACTGAATAACTTCTACAGTTAAAATAGTCATTAAATAAATTATTACTACTGCTAGTCGTATTGCTACAGCTGTTAATATGCAGCCTCAACACCACCACAACGTAGACCACCTCATTAAAAGAAGTAATCGACGTCACTGAAAATCCATATTTTCGAATTGTACATAATACGCAGTAATTAAATTAACAATATTATAGGACCTCAATATAAGACGCTTCTCTTAAACCTCAAGTTCAGTGGAACTTTCTAGTACAAGCCTCGATCAGTTACCATGAAACCGACTGCTTTTTCTACGGTAGTAACTTCAATGTCTAAGCTTCGTTAGCGGCGGAAAAATGAATACAAGTGTACCCTATCTTATCTGTATCACAGGAGATATTCAAAGATCCTCCTTCTGCATCAGTACAATTTTGACATTTCCAACAATTGTTCTGAAATATTCAACTAATCTCTTCCCGCGAAATGTTCGAAATGACTTGTCGAATATTTTCTTTCACCTTTAAGCAACTTTGTAAATATAAAAGAACCTCGATGGAACATGCTATACAGCATTCTCAAGCAATTGAAAACTAGTTTTCACTACAATGGAGTGAGGTGGCGTGTTGAGTTTTGTTTACCTGTGCGTTACTGTACAATCCGGTTCGTGATCAGAGGTACAGTATTCTTCCTTCTCTCTCTACGACAGCCGTGGCGAAAATGTAACTCACGAACACATTGTGGCTCGCTATGATAGCTGTGTATTTCCCTTACTTCCTGCCTTCCCCAACCCCCGCCCTCTCACTCACTGGACTCAAACTCCGTTCCATTTGCTTATTTGTCTCTGACCTGCGAGTGGCGTATCGTCCAATGAACCTCTACAAACACGAAAGTTTCAAGTAGGATGGGAGGACGCATTTTTCTGCTTCCAATATGATGAGAATATTAAATGTATGATTTGTTCACAAGTATTACGTGGAAACGGTTGTAGGCCTATAATATAAAACGGCATTATACTACATGTCACTCATGAAACATTAAAAGGTTCAGTGTTGTTATTATTATTATTATTATTATTATTATTATTATTATTATTATTATTATTATTATTATTATTATCATCATCATCATCTCTGTACGTAGATCCTTTTTCAGCAGATGTATGAATAATGCCGTTAGATCTTCAATTTAAACTCACAGATTTACAATGTGATGTCAAATGAAAGCTAGATGTAAGAACTTGACAAATGTTGAACTTTTCAAATCTTTGCCAAAAATAAATATCCAAGGTTCGTTCTTTCGCTTGCTCTGTTGAAGCCATATTAGCTACAACTTACGTTTGTGAAGAATTATTTTCAAAAATGAAAATAGTAAAAATTAAATTTATATCACGACTGACAGACAAATAGCTTCGTGATCAACTACGACCGTAGTAAGTGACCTAATTCCTGATTTTGAAACTCTGTCGCAGAGACATTCTGAAGACAGTTAATAGGTTGTGATAATTTGTCGTATGTTTTTTTGTTAATTTCTTTCTTCGTTAAACATTAGTTTGTAACATTATACTCTATAAAATTATATTTAAGTGCTTGACATAAGGAAAATGAAATCCGTTAGTAAGTCAGACAGTTGCTTCACTTCCCCTTCGGGTGTCTGCCTCTCTCCATAGGTGCTATGCACGTTGCAGGTTACACAGTGGCTCGGCGCACGATGATATTTTCGTCACGGCTGCTCTACGAAACGAACTCAGGCAATCACAGTGCATTTACAATTCATAGTGAACAGTTTTTTAGAACTAGTTGCAAGTATGTACGTGGTTGTTCATTGTAACGCTAACGTCTTCAACGTCGCTGAGGGACACGAAAATTTGTGAGGTATGTATCCTACTTCATTTTCCACCATCACTAGATTGTACTATTAACAGTAGAATATAACGAAGCACATTGACGTCGTTGTTTACATTCACAGTATGTCTGTCTACTATGTTCAAGGAACTCTATAGTCAAGTTTCGTTGGGATAAACAAATTGATTTCATGTGTACAAGTATAAGAAAGACAATTTATAAATTCATAATACTTCGAAATTTTATCACTAAGGAGGCACTGAGAATAATAAAATGTTTAGCTTTGGTACAATCATTAATACAATATGGTACCGGTATAATAAATTAGGGTAGAGTAGCATCATCTGTGCTTAATATATTAATTTTATTACATAGAAGATTAATAAAAATTTGTCTGACCAAAAATATGGATTACCCAACAAATTTAATGTATTGCCTATTGGAGAAACTTATAAATATAGTTTACTAACTTACTACCACAGAAATCAAATAAAACATAAATCTAATCGACATGAATATCGTACTCGAAGACAAAAGTCTACTTTCCCATTAATTGAGCTGAATGTCATACAAGTGCAGCTTTTAAACATGGTGCTAGTTTCGGCCCAAGACTTTATAATAAAATTACAAACCACTTTCCAAATTTGAAATATTTTAAAGTTGAAGCTTTTAAAAAAGAAATTTGTAAAATTATCCATGATATATAATATTAACAAATGTATTTTTTTACCTTTTATTTCTGTCGACTATATTCATGTTTTTATTGAATATCACTGGCCTCTGTCGGATTGTCAATTTATATTAATGTGTATTTTTCTCTCTTTTTCTCTTTCTTCTTTATTCTTGCTCTTGTGTTGTATTTATTGGTTTGAATTAAGTTAGTTACTGTATTTAGTAAGCTGTCTTTGTAAATTTTATGTTATATTATTGACTAAGACCACACCGTATACGAGCCTGGCTCTTACGGTAGTGAATAGAAACATTTTTGTTTTATCAATGTAATTTGTACTCACTAGCTAGCTAGTTAAAAAATAAATAAAGTTGTGCGTACATTGGTTGCTAAATTGTCCCGGATCCTAAGCCTGTCGAACATGTTCTATATGAGGAAGTATCGTTTATATTAATATATTTTTTTGTTCATGTTGACCAATTATTTTATGTTTAATTTAGATTTATAGTAATATGCGTTACAAGAGCGGTATGTTGAAGTTTTGATGTTCCAGGAAAAGTTTGAAAAAGCGAAACGTAGTTGAGCTTTTTTTAATTTCCTAGAATTGAAAGAAAACATACCGTTCGTTTATCGTACATTATTTTGTGCGAAAATCGTTTATTACATAATTGAAAGAGGAATTTCTAATTAGTTGCAATGAAATCTCCATCTTGGTTTCTGTTCAATGACGGCAAATTTGCAAAACAAAAATATCTATCTTCAACATTGTTTCTTTAAAATGTTTTCTGTGTTTACTATAATCCAGCAGGCCGTGATATACATCTGTCTTTTTTTTCCCCCAGTCTATGATGAGTCTGGAATCTTGTTGATTTTTTCACGGCTTCCTTAATGTTACTTGCATCACGAATGCAGTAACTTTAGTGGAGTTGTAGAGTTTACTTAATTTTTGCAAATATTTAAAAACAATTATTAACAGTGCAATTTAGGTGAAATTGCAGTGGTAAGTTTCCAATTTATAATTATTACTATATTGAACGTCTCTAAAAATAATATGTTAAAAGCCTAAAGCAGTAAAATCAATATGTCACTTAAGCGGTAAGAAGAGGGAAATTGTTATGTGTGTTAGGTTGGGGATACTGAATGTGGAATTTTAGACTTTCCGCGGATTGGTTTTGTGCGGAAACCAAGCAAATACGCACGATCTCGCACAAAAATAATATGTATTATTGCAGAAACAATTATTCATATTCATAACAGTTGGTTTTTATGTCTTCATTCCCTCTCTTTCTAACATTGGAATTACTAGTTGTGATTGAATTACAATATTGATAAAACAATGAGAAATATCTGAGCTTGAAAGGATTTTTTCTGACTTCTTTTATTCAAAAGAAGAATCCTGGAAATGTCTCCAATTTGACAATTTCCCAAGTCTTGAAATGCTTTCTGTAAGGGAAGAGATGTATTAGGTGGAGGGATCTTTAATTGTGTTGGAATTCACAGAAAAAAAATAGGGAGAGAAATGTCTTAGTGGCAAGGAGCTAGAGTCGGGGGGGGGGAAGGGGTAGAAAGAAGCGAGGACAAATAAAGGATAAGATAACATATCAGAGAGAAGGTGGGGAGAAAAAGAATCGGAACAAAAAGAGAGGGTGAAAGCTGAGGGAGTTGGTATGGAGTCTTTGTGTAATGCATTTGCCATGCTTCCGCATCCCTTATTGAGCTCCCACTCACCCCTCCGACACGTTACTTCTTGGACTAACTTGTGTTAACTTGTGTAAGAGCTCCTCCAAACCCCGTAACGGGAATCAGGGAGACTTTCTTCGGCCCTACTCTGACCACTTGAATTTCGACAGAAATCTCCCTTCGCTCCATGCAGGACCACATAGTGGCTTTGCACAAGGTACAAGGAAAGACTGTACGTGGAGAGATAAAAAACGGCATGTCAAAATAAGTAGATTAATTTGGAATAGCTACACAAATAAACTCCACTGTTCTATAAATTTGAAGATATAATTTTGCGTAGGAAAATAAAATAATTACAGTATTATTATTATTATTATTATTATTATTATTATTATTATTGTCCCGCGCCGTGGCGTCGTGGTCTAAGACATCCTGCCTAGGACTCGCGTTACGGGATGCGCGCTGGTTCGAGTCCTAATGGGGGAAGAAATTTTCACCCAATGTATGGGATCGTTGCACACCCACAATCGTGATGCGCTTTGGGAGCAACGATAGGTAGCGACATTTGGTTGCGAAAGTCAGTTATAACGGCTGGGAGATCATCGTGCTAACCACACGATACCTCCATTCTGGTTGGATGATTGTCCACCTCTGCTTTGGCATTTGGACGCAAGGTCAGCAGCCGGTGATAGCTCAAAAGACTGCAGCACCACGGATTATTATTATTATTATTATTATTATTATTATTATTATTATTATTATTATTATTATTAGAGTTATAAACTTCCGTTTCACTAAGTTGACACGTTTTTCCCCCTTTCTCGTTTCATAACTTTTTTTTTAACAATTTCAGTTCTTCTGTCATATCGCATAATATGGTACAGTATTAATGCTTATAATTCATTTTCTTGGTTTCTTACTTCAATGTGAGAGACATAAAAGCAAATCATTTTGTATTCATCCAAATAATGAGAATGTCAGTTTTTTCTGCACTGCACAAAAATGTGTCAAGAAGAATGTACATTTCCCGCTTCTCCAGCAAGTTATTATTATTATCATCATCATAATCATTACTATTATCGGTATCATTATTGCTATAGTTATAATTATCACTATCAATATTATACTAAATAATAAAATAATAATAATAATAATAATATTATTATTATTATTATTATTATTATTATTGTTATTATTATTACTATTATTATTGTCCTGCGCTATGGCGTCGTGGTCTACGACATCCTGCCTAGGACTCGCGTTACTGGATGCGCGCTGATTCGAGTCCTAATGCGGGAAGAAATTTTCACCCAATGTATGGGATCGATTCACACCCACAATCGTGATGCGCTTTGGGAGCAACGATAGGTAGCGAAATTTGGTTGCTGAAGTCATTTATAACGGCTGGGAGATCATCGTGCTAACCACACGATACCTCCATTCTGGTTGGATGATCGTAAACCTCTGCTTTGGCATTTGGACGCAAGGTCAGCAGCCGGCTGATAGCTCAAAAGGCTGCAGCGTCATTGACTATTATTATTATTATTATTATTATAATTATTATTATTATTATTATTATTATTATTATTATTATTATATGAGTTATAAACTTCCGTTTCACTAAGTTGACACGCTTTTCTCCCTTTCTCGTTTCATAACTTTTTTTTAACAATTTCAGTTCCTCTGTCATACCGCATAATATGGTACAGTATTAATGCTTACAATTCACTTTCTTGGTTTCTTACTTCAAAGTCATAGATATAGGCTACAGAGTGATTCACGAGGTAAAAAAATTGGGATGTGAATTCTAAAGTCATTCTGAATGAAAAAGTTCATATGAATATAGGTCCGTATTGAAACGGTTACGGAGATATGGCTCTTTGATTTCACAAAAACTTCTGAGATTCCACTGTATTTAGAGACGGATAACAGACAGATTTAAAATTTATATTCACGTATGCATACATACCTAATATTCTAGAAGTCAGGGTCGATGTTTTCTCACATTTTCAAAGGTACCTCCTCCTGCTTGAATGCACTGTTGCGCTCGGGCGTGAATCGCGCTGGTCGCTAGGGAGAGTTGCACGTGGCTGTATTTATGCCGCATCCTAAATACGGTTGATCAGCGCCTCTATGGTTTCCCTGTTCCTTTGCTATACCAAGTCTTTCATCCAACCCCATAGACAGTAAATACTCTTCGATATGGTACCTTTCTGTTCGGAAAGCGTCGTTCATATTCAGCGACGGCACGCAAGGAACTTGCATCGCAAAAACCATAAACATACACAATATCGGCGTATTCTGCAGTCGAAAATTTATAAGGCATCTTGAAAAACACAACTTAACACTTCCGATAACTGTACCTGTAGGCTATAACTACTGTACTATAGGTAACTGACTGAACTGCTGTGAACCGATAAGTGATAGCGTATTTGTTGTGACGTTTGTAATGCCCACCACTCGGTTTGTTTCTCTTCTCTAATCTACATCACTCACAATACAGATTCCAATGTTACGCCATTCATCGGTGATCTTGTCTCACGTCAGCAGCATATGGTAACGTCTGATTCACATTGGGCCGAGACGTTTTACCAAAACAAATGCACCTAGCTCCGCCATCGTTCGAAAATGGACCTATGTTCATATGAACTTTTTCAGTCAAAATGGCCTAAGATATCGTATCGTAAATTTTTACCTTTCCTCGTGAGTCACCCTGTATAAAACAAATCATTTTGTATGCACCCAAATAAGGAGAATTTCATTTTTTTTCTCCATTGCACAAAAATGCGTCAAGAAGAATGACATTTCCAGCCTCTCCAGCGACATGAGTATCATCTTCAGGAGCCAAACAAAGAAGATCTGAGCTTAAAGAAAAGTCGAATGATTAGCCTAATGATTTGTGCTGATTTTGCTCAAGAAATTTCGAGGACGACATGCATGGTGACAGATGGAATCAATACGCCACTTGTGATCAGTGGTTTCATGAAAGATGTCAAGGCCTTTCAAAATACAGAAATAACTTTAATTGTTTAGCTTGTCGTTATGAATGTGACTTAGAAATTTAAAATTTGACTGAATATGATTAAATGTCTTGAATTAAGGACTGTCACTAATATACTCTTGCACTATCACGAAATTATACCAACCCTTCTATAGTGCTACTTTTGCTTGTTTATGTGTATTTCTTGCTTGTAATTATAAATTTTATATTCCATGTTGAATCTTTCGTACACTACTTTTAACACTTGAATATAATAATAATTTATTAAATGGCGATCTTACTCTTATGTGCGGCTTACAGCTGTTTCGGTGCTACTTCACACCATCCTCAGAGCCTTCTGTGTCTCGGCGTCATCTCAACTTCGCTGCCTGTTGTGTGGGTGCGTTCGTGTGATGAAGAGTTGTGTCGAATAGGTGTGTGTTCTGAAATTTATCTGTGTTGAGTATTTGATTAGGATGTGTTTTAGTGTGTTTGTATATTTCATACACATACACACACAACCCAAAAACCAAAAATTCAACACACTAGAACAATATGAAATATACAGACACGCTAAAACAAACCCTAATCAAATACTCAACACACAGATCAATATCAGAACACACACACTATTTGACACAACTCTTCATCACACGAAGCATCCACACAACAGGCAACGAAGTTGAGATGACGCCGAGACACAGAAGGCTCTGAGGATGGTGTGAAGTAGCACCGAAACAGCTGTAAGCCGCACATGCCTACATAATTAGCACGAGTAAGATCGCCATTTAATCAATTATTTATAAATTTGAGACAAAACTGCTGAAATGTAACTTCCTGAAATCTCATAATGTGCATTTATTAAAAACACTAATTTCTTTAATGAACCTTATTTTACACAAAACCTTAGTATCACGAAAATAGCCGAGTCTACCCTACCGGTACATATGACTTCCTACCTACCTACGTACACGCCTACAATATATACTATTTTTTTGTATCTGCAACAAAATTGACCATAGAAAGTATCACGTTCCATTTTGTGAAACCACCTTAGTTCATAAATTCATTTCCAATTCACGATTTGCATTACCAAAAAAAAATACCTTATAACTCAATAAATTTAACCGTAATTGACAGAATCCGTGAACCGCGATCCAGATGGGGGTGGCGACTGGAGTCAATTCGCTACAAGGGTGCAATTTTTTCTCTCCTCCCCTTCAATATCAGCAGCTCCACCCTACATTCGTTATTCATCACTGGCAACAAAGGGCACAACTTCTTCCGCCGCCACTGTGAGAGGGCGGAGAGGGTTGGTTTGGGAGGGAAAAACTTTTCATCCCGCAGTAGTTTTAACTTTCCGACTTGCCTCCGCCTCCCACCAACCTTGGTGTGTTTCTCGATGGATGGTTGAAAGGATAACTTTGTTTCAATACCATCCACAGGCCAATGGAAGAAAAGTTAGCAGAAGGGAAAGAACAAGCCTGAAGTGATAGACAATGCGAGAGTGGGAGATGGAGTGATGGGGTTAAAAGATGAGTTTCGTGCGTTGGGAGGGGGATGAAATGGCAATCACATCCCCCTCCATCAACCTGGCTGAGATATGGGGTTAGGATTCTCGTCACAGAAGTAGAAGACGATTCCCGAATTCAAAGTTGTTATATTGGCTTCGAGGCAGTGGATTCCTAATGCTTTTACAATAGGGAAAGCAAACACATTCCTACATCGACTTTGGGGATATTTAAAACAATACATGCAGTACATAGCTACTTGTAGGAGAGGAATCAATTCCAGCATGCATTCCCAATACATGTCATTTGTTTTACTTTGCTCGTATCCAGGGAAACAAGACATACAAAGAGACACTTATGTTGCGAGACTGTAGCCGACTTGTGAGCACGCATCTCAATTATAATTTTTGTTATTGAATTGTTTAACAAAATAAAAATGCTTCTTTCTGAAATTATAGACTGTTCTAGAAATGAGATATCAGCAATGAAAAAATAATGTAGGCCTACTATCATCGTCGTCGTCATCATCATCATCATCATCATCAATATCATCATCATCATCATTTTCATGTGCAACTAACTACATTCGCGCATTTTCTGTCATTGTTTAAATTTCCAAAATTAATTTCGTAATCCAGAATAATAAATTGCAAAACATAAATACTCAATTATGTAGGCCTATGCGTCAGTATCTGTGTCATTCATTCAAAATTGTCCGCCCAAGCGCAGATCTTTCCCTGCAAACCCAGCATTCTCCCATATTCATTCTTTTCCACCTTCCACTTACTCTATGCATATATCTTAATGTTGTATATAATTTGATGACTTATGCCCCGAACTTTTCACCATTTCTTCCAGTGTATCCTTCAGTAGACAACTTCTTAGCCAGTGATCCAGTCAAATTATTTTTTTCTTTCTGATAATTGTGTTTTTTTTCTTTTTCTTTTTTAATCTAGATTAAAATTGAAAGTTTCTTGTTTATGTTAGTTAATTAGTTACGATACAATTAATTATGATACTTAATCATTCATTTAAAGTTTGTGTGACTGCAACCTGTGTATATTTTTGTGTGGCTTTATTTTGTTTATAGTGTTTTTTCTCTCTCTCTATATTTCTTGTGTAGCTTTACTTTGTATACAGTGTTTTTTTTTCTCTTTATTTCTATTATTGTATTTGCATTCCCTTGTGTTGTGGAAGAGAAGGCCTGATGCCCTTAACTACACCAGAATAAATAAATAAATAATAAATAAATAAATAAATATTATTCATTCTTCACTCACTCTTTCCAGTACAGCTTCATTTCTTACTCTCTCTGTCCATTTTACAAACTCCATTCTTCTCCATATCCACATTTCAAATGCTTCTATTCGTTTTTCTACACTTCGTCTTAATGTCCATGTTTCTACCCCATACAATGCCACACTCCAACAAGCACTTCACTAGTCTCTTCTTTAGTTCTTTTTCCAGAGATCCGTAGAAGATGCTCCTTTTACTATTAAAAGCTTTCTTTGTCATTGCTATCCTCCTTTTGACATCTTTGAAGCAGATCATTCATCATGTTACTACTTACAGTGTACGCAAAGTGTTTCGTGCTGTCCACTTTTTCTACTACCTTATTTCGAATTCGTACGTTTACCTTCATTCTTCAACCGATAACCGTGATATGTATACATACATTTTTATAGACAAAATGGTGATGTTATAATAGAAATAGTAGTAGCAGTAGCAGTAGTAGTAGTAGTAGTAGTAGTAGTAGTAGTAGTACTAGTAATAGTAGTAGTAGCAGCATCAGTAGCAGTAGGTGTAGTAGCAGTAGTAGTAGTAGCAGTAGTAGTAGTATTAGGAGCAGAAGCAGCAGTAGGTGTAGTAGCAGTAGCAGTAGGTGCAGTAGCAGTAGTAGTAGTAGTAGTAGTAGTAGGTGTAGTAGTAGTAGGTGTAGTAGCAATAGGTGTAGTAGCAGTAGTAGTAGTAGTAGCAGTAGCAGTGGGTGTAGTAGCAGTAGGTGTAGTAGCAGTAACAGTAGCAGTAGGTGTAGTAGCAGCAGCAGTAGCAGTAGCAGTAGATGTAGTAGCAGTAGGTGTAGTAGCAGTAACAGTAGCAGTAGGCGTAGTAGCAGCAGCAGTAGCAGTAGCAGTAGATGTAGTAGCAGTAGGTGTAGTAGCAGTAACAGTAGCAGGAGGTGTAGTAGCAGTAGCAGTAGCAGTAGATGTAGTAGCAGTAGGTGTAGTAGCAGTAACAGTAGCAGTAGGCGTAGTAGCAGCAGCAGTAGCAGTAGCAGTAGATGTAGTAGCAGTAGGTGTAGTAGCAGTAACAGTAGCAGTAGGTGTAGTAGCAGCAGCAGTAGCAGTAGCAGTAGATGTAGTAGCAGTAGGTGTAGTAGCAGTAACAGTAGCAGTAGGCGTAGTAGCAGCAGCAGTAGCAGTAGCAGTAGATGTAGTAGCAGTAAATGTAGTAGCAGTAGTAGGAGTAGCAGTAGTAGTAGCAGTAACAGTAGCAGTAGGTGTAGTAGCAGCAGCAGTAGCAGTAGATGTAGTAGCAGTAGGTGTAGTAGCAGTAGTAGTAGCAGCAGCAGTAGCAGTAGGTGTAGTCGCAGTAGTAGTAGTAGTAGCAGCAGTAGCAGTAGTAGCAGTAGCAGTAGGTGTAGTATCTAGTAGCAGTAGTAGTAACAGTAGCAGTAGGTGTAGTAGCAGTAGTAGTAGTAGTAGGGTAGTAGTAGTAGTACAGTAGCAGTTGTAGCAGTAGGTGCAGTAGCACTAAATTGACACATTCAACTACAGAACATATTCAGCAGCAAAATTCAACGTGAGCGAGAAACGGCCTACAAATTTTGTCTTAAGTCCACTGCCAGAGACACGTTCCTTGACATGCCGTAGATCTACGATACAGGGCTACAAAATGTATTTCCATCCCAGAGGGAACTATGTTAGGGATTTTATCGTCCTTTAAAATTTAACGCCCTAGGCAACCGCAAGCCATCGAGATCGACTATGACATCGTATGATATATGAATATGATATCACACTACTACATACAATCACGAAGCTCAATACGTAGTAAATATGCAAACATTAGATAGTTGCTCACCACTAGGATCGCTAATATCGCCTCATTAAAGACAATGCGAAATAGTACCGGCACAGTCTATTGTTTCTAGCACCCTCAGAACTCAAGCTTCGTAATTGTATATAGTAGACTGTGATGATATGATATATCGTCGTGTGAATGCAAGAACTAGGTAATTTGATTTTTCATATTTTGTGACATTGCCTATTTACTTATTTATTGCGCTAAGGAATATGTCTTGTTTCCTTTTACCTATTTGTTATATTGGAAAATAGATGTCGCTGGTATCGTTCGATCAGTTACCAAGTTCTTGCATTACATTTTGTGCGATTCTTGCTATGCTATAAAAGAGGTAACTAAAAAACGCAAATTTTGAGTTACCTAGTTCTTGCATTCACACGACGATATGATATGTCATATGAGATATATAGTATGATATGATGTGAAGTATGTGATACGATGTAGTATGATAATATGGTAGGCTATGGTATACGATACAACATATTATATTATATATGATATGATATAATATGATATTATATGATGCCCCCCAAATGCCTTCATGGCATGTTACGGGGATACCTTTACCTTTTACCTTTTATAATATATTATAATAATGATATGATATGATATATGATATGATATGATATGATATGATATGATATGATATGATATGATATGATATGATATATGATATGATATGATATGATATGATATGATATGATATGATATGATATGATATGATATGATATGATATGATATGATCTGATATGATATGATATGATAATAATAATAATAATAATAATAATAATAATAATAATAATGATTTATTTTAGCTGGCAGAGTTAAGGCCGTAAGGCCTTCTCTTCCACTCAACCAGCAAAAAGTGTATATACATATGCATGAACTTACAAAGAATCCAACAATTTGATTGAGATGAGAGTTACATGTATACAAAAGTTATTTACAAATTAAACAACAAAATACAATGAACTATTAATTAAACACTGAAATAAACTGTGTAGCAGAATTAAACTAAAATACATAGAATGTTAATATATTTCAAATAATATTAGATAATAGAAAGAGATTATTACGAGACAATTAAAATACAGCACAATCAGGATGATGTCTAAAGAAAAAAGTAACAATGTAGTCAGTGATAGTTTAAATCAGTATGATTGGAGTGAAATGCTAATAAGGTTATCTTTTAAGCTGTTCTTAAAGGTGTTTATTGTCTTGCAGCCCCTAATACTTTGTGACAAGGAATTCCATTGACGCGAGGTGGATATTGTAAAAGATGATGAATAACAAGATGTTCTATGAAGAGGTATACTTAGCGTGCCACAGATAAGTGATCTGGTATTTACATCGTGGTTAGAGTATAGATAAGAGAAACGAGACGAAAGGTAATTTGGTGTTGAAGTGTGCAGAATTCGAAAGAGTAAAGACAAAGAGTGTAAAGTTCTACGTTCTTTAAGTCGGAGCCACGAGAGACTTGCGAAGGACGGTGATATGTGATCATACCGTCGGATGTTGCACACGTATCTGACGCACATATTCTGAGCTCGCTGTAACTTGACTGACAATTCAGAACTTAGGTCACTTAACAAAACGTCACAATAATCGAAGTGCGGCGTTACTAGGGTTTGCACTAGGGTAAGTTTTAGTTGCTGGGGCAAGAAGTTTCTCAAGCGACTCAAACAGTGAATGGAGGAACAGATTTTTTTTATCGTTTCTTTAATTTGAAAATTCCAACTTAGATTATTATCAAAAAAGAAGCCAAGATTTTTTACGACAGATGAATAAGGGATTAGCGTGTTGTTAAGAGTAACAACTGAAAGATTACTGTTATTAAGGGAGTTAACTAAACGCTTATGTCCAATAATTATGGCTTGAGTCTTACTTGGATTAAGTGCGAGTCCGAAATTGGCCGCCCAAGTGGAGACAGTGGCTAGGTCACAATTTAACTTGTCAATCGATTCATTGATCGTATTGGGTCTGGAATGTATGTAAAGTTGTAGGTCGTCGGCATAGAGGTGATATCGGCAATACTGTAAGTTCTTTGATACGTCATTAATGTAGATAGAGAAAAGTAGTGGACCTAATACGGAGCCCTGCGGCACTCCCGCCTTTGTGCATCTCCATTGGGAGAATTGATTATCAAGTGAAACACACTGTTGGCGGTCACGTAGGTAGGAGTCCATCCAGCTCAAGGTATTGTCTGACAGGTGCAAAGCCTTCATCTTTGCAAGAAGCAAGTCGATATCAACAGAACCAAAGGCATTGCTGAAATCGAGAAGAGTTAGTGCCGTTACTTCACCCCTATCCATAGCTTCACGGGTGTCCTCAGTCACTTTAAGTAGGGCTGTAGAAGTGCTGTGTCCATGTCTAAAACCCGATTGATAGTCATCAAGGAGTTTGTGTTCGTCGAGATAGTTCATAAGTTGTCCATGTACAATATGTTCTAATGCTTTTGAAAGAGTGGGAAGAATTGATATCGGTCTGTATTGGTTTACTGTAGAAGGTGAGTTAGATTTAGGTAAAGGTTTCACTAATGCCATTTTCCAGAGTGAGGGGTAGGACCCAGTCATAATAGATGCATTGAATATATGGGTGACGGTCGGCAGGATCACATCTATTATTTTATACAGGAGAGTGATATTTATATTGTCTATACCTTGGGCTTTAGATTTCATACGTCGCAGCGTCTTCATTACGTCAGTCGGATGATGTGATGTGATATATGATATGATATATGATATGATATGATATGATACGATACGATACGATACGATATGATATGATATGATATGATATGATATGATATGATATGATATGATATGATATGGTATGATATGATATGATATATGATATGATATGATATATGAAGGAATGATATGATATGATATGATATGATATGATATGATATATGATATGATATGACATGATATAATATATATATATGATAAATATGATATGATATGTTATACGATACGATACAATATAACATGACATGATATAATAAGATCTGATATAAGATATGGTATAGGGTATTATGTAGGCATATATGATTTTGATGGGGACAATTACCCCCCTTGGTATTAGTAAGTTGTAATAAACCCTGGTGCAGTCGCAGGCGATGTGCGCCTTGGCCAGGTGAGTCCATTTAGTTACGCCAAGGGGTTTGGGTTATTCACTCGCTTGCCTTCGAAGCGATCGGATGTCATGCGTGCGGTATAGCGGTATGTTTCCAGTAGAATTAAGCTGTACTGCATTCATTTGCCGACCGCTCGCCCTTATCTCTACTCCGGAACTCTCCCCACTCCTCCTATTACTTCCCCTCCTTCGCGTCGCTGAGCTGTCTGTAGCAGGACGGTTAAGCAGTTGCGCCTAACTTTATAACATTAAATGTCGCGCTGGGCGTTGCTGATACCCCAAACATAATTGATTCTTATGGGATATTTTTTTTTAGTGAACAATTAAAATAACTCTCTCTTTTTATTTATACAACTACATGAAATAATTTAAAATCTACCAAAATATTATAATTAATATACAGCAATGGTAATACTTCAATATTGGTTCCTATTTCAAACATGTTTACGGTTATTGTTACCTCACCAATTCTAAGAAAGGTGGTTAAAGTTTCAGACGTACAGGCTTACTCAATAATTGTGTAATCAACAGCTCCGTATATGTGACTGGTCTGTTCACAATACCCCGCGCGAATATTAAAGGGTTAACAGCGAAAAAACGCTATGAACTTCTACATCAACCCAATAGTTTACTGTCAATTAATATTCCAAGTTCTGTAACAGAATATAATAATAGTAATTTATTTATTTATTTATTTTATTTATTTCATTTACTAACATTTAAGTGCTGTACAACAGCCAGGGACCAATAACAGTTCAGCACAAGACAATCGTTACAAAAACCATTAATAACAGTACATCGGAATAATTATTAAAATAATGACAATTAAAAATATTCATAATTGAAAATGAAAAGATGGAAACATATAAATCAATATAATACAAATGATATTGGATATAGGCCTACTACACATTCAATGGATCCAAGTTCAATCCATGCAAATTTGCATATTTTATATATATCTGCAGACCGGAGAGAGAGATTTAGAATTGCTATTATAAAAAAATTTATGAAATCTTAAACCAGTGGCCATGAGCACTCGCTGAAATGTGCAAAGGGTACGCGGTGCTGTCCCGTGTGCACCGTCGTGCAGCAGGGAGAGATAGAGAGCATACCCGCTAGCAGCTACGAGTGCACTATGGTGCACTGCGTTTTCCTTGGGTAAGAGACGCTAGTCCCAGGGTGCTTTGTACTGACGACCCCTGTCTTAAACCCTTAGCAGGAATACGAAGACTGATATGGCTTAAGAAGGATTCACAATCAATTTCACCCTTAATGACTTTACAAAAAATAAATAATCAAGATCTTGACGTCTGGCAAATAAACTACAGCAATTAAAATATTTGCATTTAATCTCATATTTATAATCAGCTGAATTAGATAAACATCATTACTTAGATTTATTTAAAACCATCTGACCTCAAGTGAGGTTGACCACTGGGATCCGGAATTAATAAACATAAAAAGATAAAGGGAAATGAAACGAGTAAAATAATTATTCGATTTGTATAGTATAAAAAAATTATGTGTTAACATATAAATGATAGTGTAGAATTTGAAGACAGACCTTCAGAATTTCCATCATAATCTTCTGAACCTCATGAAAGGGAATTTTAAAGAATTAAAGAATATCACATATAAATTTTGGTAAACAACCTCTCGCTTCAAATAGTAAGCCTGTAACGTCCCAGTTGTAAAGCGAAATGCCATATTTTTCACTGAGGTACGGAAGACAAGGTACATATTTATTGTTTATTGTTTACTGTTAATAAAATAACATTGACAGAAATACAATCTTAGTTCTTCCCTGAAGGAGTAAAAAACTCGTGCTCAGGGAGATATCTAAACACAAAGATAATTTTTTGACACAAATTGGGTCAAGAAAAAAAAATTACAGGAATAAATTAAATTTAAAAATACAATTTCAATTTTAACAATTTAAGTCCATACAAATACATATACATATTAAATCAATATATATTCTGTAAAAATTAAATTCCTAACTCTATTTTTGAAATTCCTGATACTAAAATTTTCCAAATTTGGGTATTTATCAATTATTTTATTATATAACCTTGGACCAAAGTAGGTACCGTGGCTCAGAGCTGTGCTTGTGAAACACTTTGGTTCCTCTAGTCGTAAAAAATCGGATCTTTTAGTTCCATATTTATGATGATACAATTTGAATTTATTACGGTTTTTGTGTATGAAGATTAATAAGGCAATATAATAAATCTGTTTAATTTTCAAAACATTAAAATCAGTAAACAAAAGCTCGGATGAGTAATCAATTGGTTTATTAAGGCATATTTTAATAATTCTTTTCTGAATAAGTATTAGTGGAGTGAGATTAGAATTACAAGCATTTCCCCACCCTAAAATTCCATACTGGAGAATGGATTGAAATAAAGCTAAATAAATGAGACGTAACATATTAACTGGTAAATATGACCGAAGTATAACAAAGATATAAATTGTTTTACGTAATCTATTGCATAAATATGTAATATGTTTGTTCCATCGTAAGTGTTGGTCGATTGTAATGCCTAAATACTTAACTTCTGAGCATTCGGTTAATATGGGACATTCACAATTTTGAGAAGAACAATCTGAATGATGAATTTTGAGCCTAAAGGAAGATTGAGAAGATTGAAGACCACTGGACCTTAGTGAAAATGGAACAACAGTTGTTTTGAATGTGTTTAAGGAAAGAGCGTTTGAATCAAACCACTCTTTAATTACCGGTACCTGTAATCCATTATTCGCTCGCTTGTCATCATTTATCTGCAGTGCCTGATTCGTGTCTCGTTCAAAGCAAGGAAATAAATGTTAGAAAAGCATTCTTAATGAATGGGTATAACTATTATAATAATAGTAATAATAATAATAATAATAATAATAATAATAATAATAATAATAATAATAATAATAATGCATTTTAAGTGATTGAAACCGTAATTATATGTCTAGTTTACATCACTGTATTACACAGACAATGCATTACATCCCATTTTGTGTGTGTTAATGCATGTTAACATAATACGCATGGCATAATTTATGTTAATAGTGGTCTACATTACCCTGCATTACTATGAATACAACAAAGGTGATCACACGTTCTCTTTATGGCAGGACACATGTGTTCCTATCTGCAGTATAATTGTGTTGCAAGCCCATTATATTATAGGCTACAGTATTGAGTAATTATCACAATGCCCAACTGTTAGCAGACAAATACACATTACAGAAAAAGAAAGCAGATATTATAGCTTTGCACTAACTAATTTCTGCCAGTTGGGTTGCGTTGTGTTAACATTTGTACGTGAATCAGAAAATTATAACGGAGACTGTCTGTAGGATGAAATGTCCCGGGTTCCCGGGTTGCGACGCGAAATTTTTGTCGTTGCCAAAAGTTTCAAAGCGATATGGCGGACGGTGAAAAACGTAGCCGGTTGCATATTCATTGAGTGTAACTTCTAGCCTTATATTATTTTGTAATTATTACTTAGTATGTTCGCATTATTTTACTCGACTTGTGCTTGTATAACTATATATATTTTTATGCTCGACCATGCCGAAATGTAGTAATTATACACCTGGTAGCAGTCCTTTAATGCATGTCATTAAAGTACACCTACTCATTAAAGGTCAGGACTTTCAGCCAATGACGACTCAGGTTACAACTGTTCAGCCAATGACAGGTCAGCTTTCTACCGTTATAAAACCGCAAGTATCGATTATTCTCGGATATGCAATCGAAAGAGAATTAGCGAAAAGTCACGGAGGCTGGAAATCCGATACTGTCGCAGAAGGTTATGTTCTATTACTATAAAATTAGCGTTAATTGTAAATAATATTCAAATAAATTCAATTTGTCATCTCGTTTTTCAATGTCGAATTCAATAATCAAGGTTATAATATTATAATATTATCAAGTTTAACGGGACTACGTCAAGGTCAATGATATTATTGTTCCTCGGAAAAAATCAATACTTTCGCGTCTGCGCACATCTCACAATTCACGACCTAGAACAAGGTCACTTCCGATCTTGTCAGTTACAAATAAAATGTATACATCTGAATACCGGTAATTTCAAGTTAGAAATATGGTCGAGCATAAAAAGTCGTATGAAACTCGCCTATGATGGTAATTAAGAAGCTCGTATGAAAATTATGAAACTCGCTTGCGCTCGTTTCATAAATATCCATACTCGATTCTTAATTACCTCCATTATAGGCTCGTAGCATAATGTACTATTATTAGTGTTCTTTAAATATTAGGCTGTAAAATTTTATCAGCTTCTTTTGTTCCTGGCTAAGTGGAAGAGAAGGCGTGATGGCCTTAACTTCGTCAGAATAAATAAATAGATATTATTATTATTATTATTATTATTATTATTATTATTATTATTATTATTATTATTAAATGCCTGTTTCCGATCACATTCACTGTGAAAGCCTAGAAAAGCATGTAATCTGTAGTCAGTTTTTACTGATCTCTCGGCCCCGGTGGTGTTTTGAGTTCACGTTCATGTGTTTTTGGGTGACAATTTTTTACTCCATTTCATTCCATTCTTACCAACGTAATAGTTATTTCATGTAATGTTTTCATTTTCATCTTCTTCATCTCTGACATCCTGTTCAATGTTATTTCAATTCAATTTATTAATTTTTTCAACACATTATGTTTCTAAAGATTTGGTAAATATGCTATATAAATAACTTTCCTATGTTGACACTATGATGGGAATTCACCTTAGTTAACGACTATTTTCACCTTGATTTTGGCCATCTTCAGATTTCTAGTGATGTCCTTATTTGAGGCATTGACATGGGAAAGGTCGTAACTGCCAAAAATTCGAATTTTTAGGTTTTTCATTGGGAAGGTAGTAAATGGCCATGCCAATGGCACAGAGATGGTAGTAAGTCCGTATGTAATGAAACGAAGTTGGAAACGTAGTCACTAGATGTTGTAAGTTGTATGTGCACAGCTGTTGGCGCGGAGAAGGTAGTGACTCCTTTTACAACATCAGAGTATGTCTAGACAAATATGGGCTGATAACTGTGCAGGACAGAATAAGAATCGGATGATTCTAATGGTCCTGATTTACATTATTGCCAAGAAACATTTTGGTTCAGTGGATTTGAAATTCCTGGTTTCAGAACATTCCTACATGCCATGTGATAGGGAATTTGGCATCATAAAGAAAAGAAAAAAAAAAAAAGATGCAAGACCATGGGTCCAGAAGAGGTAAGGCCTAATAATGTAATAATGATGAAGGATGAGGATTTCTTCGACTTTTCTGCAGAATGTGACAAGTTTTTAAATACAACTCCTATCAAAATCAGCACCCTCAACTAGATTAGACTCTCAAGAGCTGATTTTCCTCTAATAAAAACAAGACAGTCATTTAATAACTTTGTAATGTGGACAGAGCACAGGATTTTTAAGAAAGGACAGTCATTAACGTCAATCACTAACTTGCAGTGCTTGCAACGCCTTGAAAGAAGACCAGTCGTCCCTGATGCCAAAAAGAGAGACTTGTTACCTATGTTAGACTTCCTCGATGAAAAGTATCATGCATTTTACCGAAAAATTTGTTTTTTGCTTCCCCTGAAACATTTTGTTTATGGAAGTTACTACCTTTCCCATGTCAGCGCCTCATTTGTTTCTAGTCTCTTCTTTGGTGTTTAGGTGGTGGGTACATTTATGATCGCTAGTGTTGTGTTACATAATAATAATAATAATAATAATAATAATAATAATAATAATAATAATAATAGTAACAACACATTTATTGTTAAACCAAAGATACATATTGAACGTTTTTTAAACAATCTTTCTAGCACCCTCAGAAGAAGTATATATTTTATTAATTAGCAGAATAAAAAGTAAAAAACACAAGGACAGGCAAATGTATTACAATAATTGGAACTTCATATTTTCTCCCTATACAATAATTTTTTATTTGTTTTTAAAAATGAGGAGCAGTATAAAATAATTATTGTATGTCTGGGAATTTAGCTGTTATCTTGGAACGAAGTTGCTACTGTGATTATACGAGTAAGCTAATGTTGTGGTACATTTAGATTCTGTCCAGCATATGATGTCTCATCTTCTAGTTATATATTTTGTATGGATACATATTAAATGTATTATTTCGTTTTCTTTTTGTAAGAAAATCAATAAGACATTGTTATAAATTAATCGAATATTTTAAATTCAGAAAACTATTCTGAGAGATAATCAAGAGGTTTACTAAGACATATTTACTTACTTACTTACTTACTTAGTTACTTACTGGCTTTTAAGCAACCCGCAGGTTCATTGCCACCTTCATATATGGCCTGTAACTGGTCACTATCCTGTGCAAGATTAATCCAGTCTATATCATCATATTCCACCTCCCTCAAATCCATTTTAATATTAACCTCCCATTTACGTCTCCGCCTCCCCAAAGGTCTTTATCTCTTCGGCCTCCCAACTAACACTGTATCTATGCATTTCTGGATTCGCCCATACGTGCTACATGCCCTGCCGATCTCAAACAACTGGAATTAATGTTCCTAATTATGTCAGGTGAAGAATACAATGCATGCAGTTCTGCGTTGTGTCACTTTCTCCATTTTCCATTCCTCTTACCCCCAAATATTTTCCTAAGAGTCTTATTCTCAAACACCTTTAATCCCTATTCTTCTCTAAGTGAGAGTCCAAGTTTCACAACCATATGGAACAACAGGTAATATAACTGTTTTATAAATTCTAACTTTCAGATTTCTTGACAGCAGACTAGATGACAAAAGATTCTGAACCGAATAATAACACGCATTTTCCATATTACTTATTCTGCGTTTAATTTCCTTCCGAATGTAATTTATATTTGTTACTGTTGCTCCAAGATATTTGAATTTTTCCACCTCTTCGAAGGATAAATCTCAAATTTTTATATTTCAATTTCATACAATATTCTGGTCCCGAGACATGGCCTAATCATACACTTTGGCTTTTCGGGATTCACTTCCAAACCTATCGCTTTACTTGCTTCAAGTAAAATTTTCGTATTTTCCTAATCGTTTGTAGATTTTCTCCTAACATATTCAAGTCATCCGCATAAACAAGAAGCTGATGTAACCCGTTCAATTCCAAACCCTGTCTGTTATCCTGAACTTTGCTAATGGCATATTCTGGAACGAAGCTAAAAAGTAAAGGTGATAGTTCATCTCCTTGCTTTAGCCCGCAGTGAATTAGAAAAGTATCAGACAGAAGCTGCCTATACGGACTCAGGTTTATTAATACATTATTATTATTACTATTATTATTTTTTTTTCTGGATCAGTGTTATTGGCATGGGGGGAGGTACTGTAACCGAATATCCATCGAGGTCAAGACGCCTATTTTATGCTCTGTGAATTGCGGAGAGGTATAGAAGCAATATACTTTCATACGTGAGAGTCGAATGGTTGATGGCAATGTACAGCCGTTAAACCTTCAAAACTGTGCATCATTTTAGAACTATTTACCACCTAAGGGCCTGCTAAAAACATCACCGTAGCAACCAGGGTCCGTCTGTTTCTGCAGCTACCTGCGGTTTTAAACCGTCCAGTTTCGAACTTCACTAATTTTTTTCCTAAATCGTGCAGCTGTGGATATTTGTTCCCTTGGGTAATGTGTTAAGCTTGTTGAAGCGCAAGTTTGACCCTTTTGTGATGCCGATGTGAATTCTGAGTTTACATTCGTGGCTAAAACAAACTTCAATTCCGGGGAAATTTTGTTATAATTTTCGAGATATGTTGTCGGTTTGGCCCTCTGACTGTCCATGCAAACATAATTCAATTCCATTAAAATTACTTCGTTCTAGAATATATGCCTTCTCTCATTTGTTAACAGAAATATTTACATTAAAATTCTCTACCTCAATATACAGGGTTATTCAAAAAGAAAGAGCAGGTTTCAAATATTTATTTTAAACAAACTATAAACAGTAGAAACACCTGCCGCACATCATTGGATAGAGGAATGTTTAAAGTTTTATAGTCCATGAGGTTGCAAGCACTCAATATGCGCGTCATGTGTTGAGCGAAAAACATCAAAACGGTGGTCCATTTCTTGCCAAGCAAGAATCAACTGCTCCCTAGTTATGGAATTCACGGCTTCAACAATTCGATGTCGCAGATCTTGAAGAGTAGCAGGGAGGTGTGGTACAAACACCCTGTCTTTTATGTACCCCACAGATAAAAATCACAGCGGGTAAGGTCGGGGGACCACACACGATGGACACGATCTTCTCCACCTCTTCCAATCCAACGTTCCGGAATGGTGTTGTTCGGATAATGCTCCACTAAAAAAGTTCATACACTTTCTTTACAGAAACGGCGCAAAAAATATTCACCTTCGGTGAGTTCTTGCAACGCAAGAATTTTCAGTCCCTCAAATTTGGACTGGCGAGTAACTGCGGCGGACAGGTCGTTGCTGTTTCCGCTTTGCTTATGGTCCCGGTTCGAGCAGCGCGTGCAACCAAACGTTAAAAAAAAAAAAAAATCGAAATTTCCTCTATCCATTGGTATGCGGTAAATGCTTCTAGTGTTTATACTTCGTTTAAAATAAATATTTGAAATCTGCTCTTTCTTTTTGAATAGCCTTGTACATGGTGTCTACAAATGTTCCACCCTATTAACAAATATAATAATTTGTTATAGGTTTTAAATTTAATTTAATTTTAACGAATTGTTGTATACATTAAAAATACAACATTACACAATAAAACTAAACAGAAGAGCGAAATTATCCTGAAGTAGAATTATTGGCTAATGGATATCAATAATTATAAAAGGTTCTACCACAAAAAGCTACAATTTCTCAAAGTATACGATAGATTAAATTGTACTCAATCCGGTCCAAGATTATGTTACTTTTTAATTAGTTATTTAACGACGGTCAATCAAATGATCTAGCATCTGAATCAAATGAAAATGATAATGCCAGGGAAATGAGTACTGGGTCCAGCGCCGAAAGTTACCCACAACTTTCTCTTAGTGCAGTCATGGGGAAAAGTGCCTCATTGTGTGCCTCATTGTTGTAGAAGTTAGAAATTCCACATATCCATGGACTTAATTTCAATAATACGTTACTCTGAACAACCCTGTATACAATTTATTCCGCAAAATTTACAGAATCCTATCTCTTAAAGGAATAGAGCAAAATGGACCCATAAAGAAAAACAAGCGAAATGAGCAAAACTGTTGTGGAAATCTATCACATTCCTGAAACTGATTTACTTATTCTTCTCAAATCCTTTTCGCCTTCAATTCCCTTCTCTATTCTCTAAAATGTATGGAAATATGATAATAATTTAAAATGAAGTAATTTTCTCTGTGACTATAGAAAATTCTTTCAACGCAAGGATTTATTCAAACTTTTCTTCCTTGCGACACGCAGGAATTCAGTAACCTGAAGCCTTTCGTGGTTTTTAGCTAAATTCCGATAGTTGGTATGTCGGAAATGACGTCAGGTGGTTTCATTGCTACGCGCAGACTTCGTGGTATCAACCACAGCTCAAACTTTCGGATCGCCAACTATTTCAGACTGCATTGAATTCTCTCCTTTTTCACTCACTTTTCGATGATACAGAGGAATGTCCTATTAAATACATATCCCTGCTTCTTTCAGTGTCTGAGCGAAACAGCTACGCAATATTGTGGTCCAGATATCATGCCTGATGGAGGTCTGCCGTTCATTTGTTGGTATATGCTGGGCCGAGATGCAAAGAGGAAATCATTGCCTTCAAATTCTCTCTTCCTCTTTTCTTATCTGCATTGCATTTTTTTTATAAATTTCTCCTTCAATGTGAGACTTAATTCCTTTTATTGCTCCGTATTTACATTTTTCCTTTCCATTTTCTGCTACTTTCAATTTCTAATTTTTCCAATTTTCCTTGTTCCAGCATCATAAAATGTTTATTCAAAATGTTCTTTTCGTCTACATTTATATATGATAATGTCACAAGAGACCTCGAGTGACATTTATTAGGACTATTTCGTGAATAAAATAAAAACATAAATAATATATCCCTAAAATTCGCTCACAAAATGTTAATAACTGTATATTTAATTACTATTTAATACGAGAAAAATTCGTACCGGCACCGGGAATCAAACCCAGGATCTCTCAGCTCTGCGTGCTGAGCGCTCTTTCCAACTGAGCTATGCCGGGACACGATCCACGGCGCCGGCCGAACCCCTCTCGTAATACTTTTTACGGCCTTACTACCTGCATTTGAGACAGTACATGTCATATTATTAATACTTAACCTATTCAGACATTGCGAAGTCGACATAGATGAGTAACGATTACTTCAATAAAGAAATTAAATGTTATTCAGTAATACCAATTGAGAAAAGCGAAATACAAGTTTTAAAATGTTAATTACATGTACTGTGTTTTTTTTTTTTTTTTTTGCTTGTTATAACAGAAATACATTTTCATTATCTGCTGAAATCATATTTAATTTGAACATTTTATGAGCAATTGTTATGAAGGAGTATCATTTTGTTTAGATACAATGGACATGGAATTAGAAGATAAAGATGTAGATGTGGAAGTAGGATATCGCACTTTATTTAGTACAATGGATTTCAAGACTTCGGGAATTGTTGAGTCTCCAACGTCAAGCAGCCTTGAATCGTCAGAGTTGTTTATACTCACAGATCAGACTGAACTTTTAGCTGTTTTGGCAACTGTTATAGGCTATAGGTATCAAAAATCAATTAGCCTACTGAAACATTATCTCTACCTTTCAGTGTATAATAATCCGTTCCCCAATCTCTGTAATAATTACTAGGGCCTTATTAAAAGGCTATAATTTTTCTTTTCGTATGCTTGAGATCAAGTATACAAACTCAAGTAAAAATATATAGGCTATATTAAAGTAATTAAAATTCAATTTCACCGTCTATGCTTATCTGTGTTAATTTATTAATTCCTTACATTAGCGTTTTTCGGTACCTCAGTGTACCATCATCGGATGTATTTTTGTGATCCTAAATTTTAAACCTGGCCAATAGGTGCATGTATTGTGGTTTTTGTTATGGATAATGTGTGTGTGTGAATATGCATACTATACCCATACATATTTACTGTGATTATATGAAACATTAAAAACTTATATACTATCTATAAATGTTAAAAACAACCAATTAAATAAATTTAAAAAAACTGCAGTCATTGTTCTATGACGTTATCTAAAATACTTAACATTGTGAATTTTATGAATATTTATCGTGTCTGTTCGATGGGACAACTAGCCGTTGCCTACTTGATGCAGAATAATTACACTGATGTTGGGTATATGTGGATCTTGAAGACACTTTGCACTGTTTGTTCGATGGTGAACACACATTTAATATTGGAGCACTTGAAATATAAAATGTTCGTGACGTACACTTGATGGAGGTTTTGTGCGTGAGTTGACTAAATCACTTCTTATGTTTTAAATTGCAATTTCATATTGTTTTTGTGTCTCACTCCCCGGACTCCAGTTAAGCCTTGCTATCTGCGAACAATTTAAAGTAATCTATGAAATATTTTATTAAAGTCGGTTAGTGGACTGTGAATGACAGATGATAAAACTTACGTTCATGCAGCTGATATGCTGTGTGCTCCGCGGCAGCTTGGCTTAAACTGAATGTTCGGTTTGCGCTTATACAGGGACATCACTTTATTTTTACCAACATTTTTAACATTAACCTGGCTATACTCGGAAACACTGTTGCCCCCTTCCATTATAGAAGTTTGATGTTGCTAGTGCAATATGTAAACAAATCATTTTACTAGGTATAGGAGGAGAGAAAAGTAGTGTATCTTTTTTTTTTATTTGGTTATTTTACGACGCTGTATCAACATCTAGGTTATTTAGCGTCTGAATGATATGAAGGTGATAATGCCGGTGAAATGAGTCCGGGGTCCAGCACCGAAAGTTACCCAGCATTTGCTCGTATTGGGTTGAGGGAAAACCCCGGAAAAAACCTCAACCAGGTAACTTGCCCCGACCGGGATTCGAACCCGGGCCATCTGGTTTCGCAGCCAGACGCCCTGACCGTTACTCCACAGGTGTGGACTGTAGTGTATCCATTTATGTTGTAGGGAAATACGATATTACGATTTTCAGTTTGATCATCACTTTTACGGAATTCATCAAAATACAGTAGAATAGTAACATTTTTTTTTTCAAAAACTCAACTTTTCAGGCGGCTATGTTCGTTATGTAATGTCTACTTTATTTAGCATATTAATTATTGATGTTATCATACATTATAGAGAGTGCATTTAAATTGAGGGGGTCGTAAGTAAAGGGCTGTAAGTGCACTTAAGTTACTTTTGAGAAAATGGGGTTTAAATATTTAAGCTTTCGTAAAATCGGTGAAATTTTTATTTAAATTTTAATGTGTAATGCGATTAAAATATCCCTTTACCACTAAAATTTTAGATACTTTTGCTTACACTGGATGCACTTAACTCATGTTATTACAAATGTCACTAGCATTCCTTTGCTTCTAGCCACCTCAATTCAAAAAAAGCTAATCCGAATTTTTAAACAAGTTGCTGAAATTGGTTGCCGCTCATTACAATGCAGGCTTCAATTCAGTACGCATATTATTAAAAACATCTTGAAGCATATTCTCTGAAATTGAATTTATCGTTTCTTGAATATAATTTTTTAGTACGATATTATTAATATAGGTTCTTTCTTCTATAGAAAACGCAATCATATTTATGAAACACACTATACACTGCAGTGTTTACTTCACTGCTTGAAGACTTCGAATGCAACAGCGGCCGTAAGTTTGTGTGTCTGACGGGAGCAAGGACATTAGTGAAGGGGTGAGAGTGAAGTACATTCAGAAATGCAGGTACAATAAAAATGTAAGTAAAAATAAAATGATGTCCCTCTATTTCAAGTGCTCCAATATTAAATGTGTGTTCACCATCGAACAAACAGTGCAAAGTGTCTTCAAGATCCACATATACCAAACATCACAGTGTAATTATTCTGCATCAAGTAGGCAACGACTAGTTGCCCCATCGAACAGACACGATAAATATTCATAAAATTCACAATGTTAAGTATTTTAGATAACGTCATAGAACAATGACTACAGTTTTTTTTAATTTATTTTAATTGGTTGTTTTTAACATATAGATAGTATATAAGTGTTTAATGTTTTACATAATCACAGTAAATATTTATGGGTATAGTATGCATTTCAAAACCTTACTCCTTTGCTGTGGTCGTGCCAGAGAATCAGTCCTATTCCGAGGCTTATTGTAGGGATACGTAACAAGCTGTTTTTTACGGTGATGGGTTGTTAGCCCTTCGCCCAACCCCCAAGCTGGAGGACCACCCCTTATCGGCTGTCCACGACTGCCTATTCAATATATTCGCAGCTACCCTCCATATCTGGAGGCCGTCTCTTCTATCCGCAACCTGAGGACGCGCCATGCCGTGGTGATTACAGGAGAATGGAGAAAGTTACACAACACAGAACTGCACGCATTGTATTCTTCACCTGACATAATTAGGAACATTAAATCCAGACGTTTGAGATGGGCAGGGCATGTAGCACGTATGGGCGAATCCAGAAATGCATATAGAGTGTTAGGTTGGGAGACCGGAGGGAAAAAGACCTTTAAGGAGGCCGAGACGTAGATGGGAGGATAATATTAAAATGGATTTGAGGGAGGTGGGGTATGATGATAGAGACTGGATTAATCTTGCACAGGATAGGGACCGCTGGCTGGCTTATGTGAGGGCGGCAATGAACCTTCGGGTTCCTTAAAAGCCATTTGTAAGTAAGTAAGTAAGTATACTATGCATATTCACACACACACATTATCCATAACCAAGACCACAATACATGCACCTATTGGCCAGGTTTAAAATTTAGTATCACAAAAATACATCCGATGATGGTACACTGAGGTACCGAAAACGTTATTGTAAGGAATTAATAAATTAACACAGATAAGCATAGACGGTCAAATTGAATTTTAATTACTTTATTAGTTAGCTTATCGGAACAGTCAATACAAGATGAAACTATATATATTAAAGTTTTATTTAGCGTTGTGTTTTATGTTTCTTAGAAATGCAAAAATTTATTTGAAAATTGCTTTTTTTCTACTTACAGTAAAACCTCCCCTAAAACGAAACGCGATCGTTCCAGAATTTTTTTCCGTTTTCACAGATTTTCATTATACAAAGGGTTGCGTTTTGGCAAAACTAAGAATAGACTACTGCAATATGCTCACTGTAGTAAGAACACAATGAAGAAATAATGTGAAATAAAAGTTACTACAGTACATGCAAAGTGAATTTTATTTTCATAATTATTAAATTACGTAATTGCAGTCTCTCTCTCTCCCTCTCTCTATGCGCCCTAGTTTCTTGGTCCTCCACATTTCTTTTAAAGCGCATTGCCGCGACTTTTTTTTAAAGGAAATGTTGTAGGATTTCCTTCGCGTCCTGCATCAATTCAGAGTGTAAATTGCGCCCTGATCCATCGGTTGTGTAACTGAAGTTGTGTTTGGTGGAAAATAGATTAACTTCACGTTAGACAAATCAATCCTTGGATGACAGATAGCATTGTCTATTGATTATGACCACAGTCTACTAAATACAGTCGCGAAGCTTGAGGTGATTTTTTGCAAATCTCGTGATAAAGCGCTCCAAGCGGTTAGCAACCAGAAACAATAGACTGTCCACGGTCGACTTTGGACTGTATCGTATTTCCATCGAGTGCTAGCTCGTTGCGTGTTTCACATTGATGCTTGTGAAATGTTCGTTATTGGTTGTAATGATAATGTTAATGGCTAAAATATAATAATTGGAATAATAATATTTTACTAGAGACGTAGAAAAATTAAGTTTGCTTTAATGAAATTTATTGATCGGGTTTTATTTTCAATTCTGGTGATATTATTATTGCTTAGGCCTACTTTTTTTTCAAAGGATATGTTTTTAATTATAGCTGTTAATTTTGTTGTTATTTTTATTTGTTACTTTACTAGAGACGTAGAAAAAGTCTGTTACAATAAAATATATTGACCACGTTTTATTTCCAATTCTGGCGTGATTATTATTGCTTAACCTCATCCCGCTTTGTTAACTACGTAAGCCTACACTACAAGTACCTGTACACGTAAGTTACTCCATTAATTCATATTTCCATTATTATTATTGTAAAGGAAAAATGAAAATTAATATTTATTGGTTTCATAGTTAATTATCGCTATAATCTTGAATGAGTGAAGCGATTATAGTAAATTTCAGTTCGTTTTGCACAAACAAAAATAATATTAACCTATTTCTTGCAGGTATCTTCGAGTTTATGGTGGAATTTAATATACTTCATTAAAATAATAAATTAACTTTATGCATTTAATATTTCAATAATGGAAGGAAGGTGTTAATTTTTCCAAAAGAACACAACGAAAGTGTAACATATTTTGTCGTCTACTAGGAGAAAGATTTACGATGATGAGGCGATAGTAGCGATCCTAGTGGTGGGCAACTACCCATGTTTGCATTTGTACTACATATTGAGCTTCGCGACTGTATATAGTAGACTGTGCTATGACCTTACGACCTTGACGTTTCATTGCTCCATTAAAAGAATAAAGCCACTCTTCCATGATAGAACTGGTTATCTAGGCTTTTTTTTTATTAAATCGCACGGTTTTACTCTATTTTTTTATTTATTTTATTGGGTTATTTTACGACGCTCTATCAACATCTAAGTTATTTAGCATCTGAATGAAATGAAGGTGATAATGCCGGTGAAATGAGTCCGGGGTCGAGCACCGAAAGTTACCCAGCATTTGCTCGTATTGGGTTGAGGGAAAACCCCGGAAAAAACCTCAACCAGGTAACTTGCCCCGACCGGGATTTGAACCCGGGCCACCTGGTTTCACGGCCAGACGCGCTGACCGTTACTCCACGTTTTACTCTATCCGCAGTCTTATTTAACACTGTATTGGTATATTAACACAAAACTTAGAATAAACGGAAATGTGTAACTAAATTGACACTACACTACAATTATTCGCAGTTTTATTCTACTCGCACTGTCCTATATCAGTGTATTAGCTTGTTAGCACAAAACTGAGAATAAATAAACGAAAATGCAAGAGGGTTGGAAGAAGTAAAGGTACACGAGGTCGGTAGCCTACCCGGGTCCTTGAATAGTGACATGATTAGAGAAGCTTCACCCCTAAAGCCTGACAAAGAATAGTGAAAGTGTTCCAGATCATTGCATGTCACACAAAAAATTATGCATTATCGCAAAATTAAAAATGGTTTGATAGAATTTAGCAACAGTTATGCTTAAAATTATCCATTTTAGTCAGGTTTTTTTTTCATCTAAATGGTGCCCAAATATGATTCCGTTTTCGCGGTAGGCAGTTTTCTGTTTTAAAGTAGGCCTACTATTTAACATAGGAAATCATTCCGTTCCCAAATTTATTTTTCGTTTGTGTAGGTTTCCTTTTTATAGAGGGTACGTTTTAGCTAGGTTTTACTGTATATAACCTTAGGTAATATCTGATAATAAAACCAGAACATTTTGATAACTACGATACTGTTTTGTCTTTTTTTTGTCTCAAATATTTCTAATGTTATTTATTTCAGTGATGTATGTTATTCAAAGTTACGAAATCTTTTCACGCCGACCAAATGCTATTTCGAGAATGATGACGCAGGCTTCGAGACTTCGGACCCGATACAATAAGTTTACTGTGCATGCACTATAGGTTGTTGACTCGCTGCAGGTAGATAAAGATGTGTTGAGGTAACAACGTTGCTATTTAGAGTAGAGTACGGTAGTATGGGGAAACACACATATGTACATTCTGAAAGAAAATATACATTACACAATGATAATGTCAAAAGAATGTAAAAAGCATTTATTCTCCTGTCTTTTATAAGCATTTGTGTTTAATTATACACAGTGTTTATGGTGGAAATAAGCATGTAGCAATTTTAATTTTATTTTTCATTTATCCTATTGGTCGTCTTTAGGAAGTGCAGTTACAGTACCGAATTGCAATGTATCTAGTACAAGATACATTCTCAGTGTCTCAAACGTAAATCTTTTTCGGTTATCTGCCAAAGTTTGTACTGTAGAAAGCTGCGCTCTACATCGCATGACGTGATAGGAGCAAAACGAAAAAACCTAACATCATTGCACTCTCTAAGAGACAGTCCTTTATTCTCTGATGACTCTATGTCCACTAATTTGCTGTTTATGTTACAAAATGTTCCATATACGTTATTTTTACATAAAATTGATTTCCACTTCTGTTTTACACGTTCAGTAACCGGTGTACTTGGTGTCTCATTAATTCTCTGCATCATTTTCTAAATTAATTTGAGGGCTTCCGGCATCTCTTGCTCTGACTTTTCTAACCATGTAATACTTTCAGACACAGTTTGTATGAAAACCAAATTATTCGTCAGAACCTTCAAATCCAGAGCGTTTTCCTTTGCGTATATGTTGGCATCCATTCTACAGTACCCCAACCCACTGTACGCTTTACCACTACAGTATACTCAATACGCCGTTATGCGGATTTCCCACTGAACTGCTCTATTGGGTCCGAAGTCTCGAAGCCTGATGATGAGTGAGACTCGAAGCGCACCAGAGTTATGAGACGAAACTCCAAAGACAAATGCAGAGAGCGAGAGCGGCAGTGAGTCTTGTTCATCTTTACTAAACACTTCTGGTCGCTTAAAATACATTCTTCTTGGCCTGGTTTGAACCAGAAACTATCCATTGGATAGGATAATAATGATACACCACTATGAAAGTCTATGCCTTTCTAATCTTACCATCTGTTCCACTTTACACAACTACTTCCAGACCAGACGACATGTTAATGCCGTGACTAGTGTAACAACGAGTGAACGACAACTCTGATCGTAGTAGCTTTGCGCGCTCCGTAAGAACGGTCTTCGATCCTTTGGCGAGTCGCTCGCTGGTGCTGGCAGGTTAAACAGCCCAGTCCATGTTGCGGTGATAAATCTGAATGGCAAAGCAGGGCGTCGAACTGCAGCCAATCAAACTGTGAGTTATCGCGGCCCATTTGTTTCTCTGGGCGGGCGATACACACTTTGATCAGTTGGTTAAGTGCTAATTACTCTGCTTTGTTTACGGCGGCTACCGGGTTTGAGCTCATCTCGTGTACACAGTTTGTGCTAACAGCGTTCATTACCATCCTCACTTTACGTTGTCTCCCTTTCTTCTTTTACCTTCGACTCCTTATTTTTTCTCTGTAATCCTCTGATATGTTAGTCATTTCTTTTTATGATTTCCTTCGTCCACTATCCATAAATAAATTTTACTTTAATTTATTTTGCTCTTTCACTCATTTTTAACTCCATTTATTAGCCTACATAATTCTCTTCCTCAAGATTCGTTTTTCTCGCTTCGTTTATTCTTTCTTTCTCCCTTCCTTCTTCCTTTCTTTCTCCCTTCCTTCTTCCTTTCTTTCTCCCTTCCTTCTTTTCTTTCTATCTTTCTTTCTTTGTTCCTTCTTCCTTTCTTTCTCCATTCTTCCTTCCTTTCTTCCTTCCTTCTTCCTTTCTTTCTCCCTTCCTTCTTCCTTTCTTTCTCCCTTCCTTCTTCCTTTCTTTCTCCCTTCCTTCTTCCTTTCCTTCTTTTCTTTCTCTCTTTCTTTCTTTGTTCCTTCTCCCTTTCTTTCTCCATTCCTCCTTCCTTTCTTCCTTCCTTCTTCCTTTCTTTCTCCCACCTTCCTTTCTTTCTTCATTTATTCCTTTCTTTCCCTCTTCCTTCCTTTCTTCTTTCTTTCTTCCTTCCTTCTTCCTTTCCTTCTTTTATTTCTCTCTTTCTTTCTTTGTTCCTTCTTCCTTTCTTCCTTCCTTCTTCCTTTCTTTCTCACTCCTTCCTTTCTTCATTTATTCCTTTCTTTCCCTCTTCCTTCCTTTCTTCCTTCTTTCTTCCTTCTTCCTTTCTTTTCTTCTTTCTTTCTCTTTCTTCCTTTCTTTTTCTCTTTCTTCCTTTCTTTCTTTCTCCCTTCCTTTTTCCTTCCTTTCTCACTTTCTTTTTTCCTTCCTCCTTCCTTTCTTTCTCCCTTCCTTCTTCCTTTCTCCTTTCTTTCTTCTCCCTTTCTTCTTCCTTTCTTTCTCGATTTATTTCTTTCTTCCTTTCTTTCTCCATTACTTCTTCCTTTCTTTCTCGCTTCCTTTCTTCTTTCCTTCTTCCTTTCTTTCTCCCTTCCTTTTTCCTTTCTTTTTCCCTTCTTCCTTTCTCCCTTCCTTCCTTTCTTTCTCCCTTCTTTCTTCCTTCCTTCTTCCTTTCCTTCTCCCTTCCTCCTTTTTTCCTTCTCTCTTCCTTCTTCCTATCTCCTTTCTTTCTCCCTTCTTCCTTTCTTTCTCGTCTCCTTCCTTCTTCTTTTCTTGCTCCCTCTCTTTTTCCCTTCCTTCTTCCTTTCTTTCTCCCTTCCTTCATTCTTCTTCCTTTCTTTCTGCCTTCCTTCTTCCATTCTTCTTCTTTTCTTTCTCCCTTCCTCCTTCCTTTATTCCTTTCTTTCCCTCTTCCTTTCTTTCTCCCTTCTTTCTTCCTTCCTCCTTCCTTTTTTCTTTCTTCCTTATTCCTGTCTTTCCCTCTTTCTTTCTTTCTCTTTATTTTTTCCTTTCTTTCTCACTTTCTGCCTTTCTTTTTATTTCACTTCTTTTTTCCTCTCTTTCATTCTTTCTTTCTTTCTCTCTCTATTTCTTTCTTCCCTTTCTTCTATATTACATCTCTCTCCTTCTGCTCTGCTGCTTTTCTTATTTCTATTATATTGTCTATCTATTATATTTCCAATGTCTTTCTTTGCTTGTTTGCGTTATTTCTTTATTTCTCTTTTTCTTGTCCTTCCGTTCTCTTTTATGCTTCCTATAGCTTCACATATATGCCTCAATATTATGACGATGGGCATAGTTTGTGTGCAGTAAACCAGACATTCATAACTTTCCTTTTTTACCAGATTTACTACTCTGAAATTTAAATTCCGCCTTTTTCCTTGTATCCGAATGGCCGATGCAATAACCAAGCCGGCAAGTAGTTAAGGCATGTTTTGCAGGGTTATTAAACAAAAGAAACGCTCCTTTGAGTTGAGGGTCGCATTTGGATGCCGGGCAGCAAACAGAAGCAGGGGGGGGGGGGCGGAGGCGTCTAGAATAATGGAGACGGCCCCCGACTTCCGTTGTCAAGGCGCCTGCGACGTAATTGTGAACGAACTGGTGACGTCATAGAGGAAGCAGAAGAAGAAAAATGACTCTAGAATGAAGATATATACACACGAGAACACGAGGGGGCCGGAAGAGCTGGAGACGAAGAATTTCAGAAGGTTCGAAATGAAGAGAATTCTGCAAGACGTGACAAGACTGGCCCGAGGCAGAATTCTGTACATATTTAACGAAATCCTGCACCATGTAACTCTACCAATACAGCGTGGAACATTCAATACGGAGAACAGAATTTATTCACCGTGATTGCAAAAGAAATAGCCAACTTCAACATGTTATAAAACCAAAACCATTCAAGATGTGGAAGTAACTATAGCTATGAACATATGTGGCTTCCCAAACAACCGATTCGTTTGTAGATTTTTGTTCAGGAATAATGAAAGTTTGTACAGACAGCAGTAGCGGCCGGTGATCGAAATCCTCGGTGATGCCAGATGCAACTAGTTTAAGTGCTTCCGATAGGAAATGTTTGTTTAAGATATTAATTATTATTGTTATTATATTATTAATATAATTATTACTGTATTATTATTATTATTACTATTATTAGTCTATTCTTGTTACTATCAAGAAAAATAATAATTTCGCTCACCAAATAAGCTCTTATGCTGTGAGTTTCAGTGATTGTTTCAGTGTGATGAAGCAACCCATATTATGTGTTGAAATTCCCCTTTCTTTCTTTTCTTTTTATTTTTTCCTTTGACAGCAACAAACAAGGCCAAGAGAAGTTTATTTTGCCTCACATTACCACATAACCAATTATGTTGCCCATACCAGGATGCAATAGAAACTCGCGTTTTAAGATTATGTGTCAGAAAAATTATCAGCGATGTCGTAGGTAGTCTCTCTCTTTATTTAAAACTTCCTTTCTTTCAATATTATTTCTTCTCGAAAAAGGACACACTAACAATGAATTAACTTCTCCAGCATTATTTCTCTCATTTGTTTCTGTTTATATTTTCCCAAAATCAGGGGCGAATGCTAGTCACAAAAGTTAGGCTTGCTCTTTTATTCATAGGGGAAGATGGGAGGATATAATAATTCATAATTAATAAAAATAATCAGACCCACATAGCCTAAATAATTTATTTTATAATTATGAAATCATTATGAGTCATGGATCATATTCGCTTATCAGATGTAGACATTCGATATAATATAACAAACATGGCCAACAAAACAGTTTATTTAGTTTTTTTTCGACCCTGCCAACCAATGCATATTGCTGTGTTCAGCTGCACTGAACGAGCGCACATATTCTCTATAATGTCTGTCTTCTCTTGAATAGTCCTTCGGGAAAATGGATTTAATAATAAGGTTTCAATAACACATAATTCCGAACTCATTGCAATACTTCAAATTAATGTTTAAGAATTAATAATACATGCAGCAGCTAACACATGCATTCCGTTCATACAATTACATTGCACAGCACATTCCCGCTGTCAATACTGGTCTGTGTAACGTTAGTAGTTGGTGTAGCTCTCGGAGCAGTGCTTCAAACAACACATAGTGCACCTAGGACGGATTAAGGAGAAAAGCACTTGCGCGTGCATCATATTCTCGCTATTTCTTCCCTGTAGCTCCAAGAAACGAGCAAGCGTTGCGATACTTGCGGTATGCAACCTGCGGATGGTATTACGCCTATACAATGTTCCAAAAATAAAAATAAATTTTAATGTACGTAACGCCATTTTGAGAAATACACATTCTACGAAAATATTGGGCTTGCGCAGCAAGCATAGCATGCCCTGAGAAATCGCCCCTGCCCAAAACACATAACAACATTGCCCCAGATTCACTACTGTATTACGAAGTACAATAGTAGAACACCCTCGCTTATGTCATAAACTGAGACATAAGGGGAGAGAATCGAGTGGGTCTCTGCCTGCCAAAGAGCTGGAATTTTGTTATTTATGGCCTAGTTAGGAAAACAAGTCACCACTGCTATTCCCACCCCACTCTACCCTTGAGGCCGGCCCATGGATGGGAGGAGTGAAACCTGACCAGGCCAGACGAATTGTGCCTCAGCTACAACGTTTTAAGAGTAAACTCAAAGCCCGCGAAAGGACATGAGATGCATTAAGCCAGACCCGGCACGAACGATTCTGGCCTCAGGAACAAATTTTACTACAAAACAGGTCTATATACATCACAAGCCAGACCCGGCAAGAGCGATCCCGGCCTCAGGAACAAAGTTTACTACAAAACAGTTCTATATACATCAAAGTTTTCAAATGCTTCTACAGCGATATATGCTTCATTCAAATAACTAATATATTATATAAAAACACAAAATTTGATTTCAGTTAAGCCAAGTGACTCAGGCCCGGCCTCACTTGCCTCAGTCAATCAGCCGCCACTGACAGACAGGCCTATTTTTTATCGATTATGCCACGTCACAGTTCCGCTAAGATGACCGCCACTGCCATTGAAAAGGCATTTTGCGTGCTTCAATTAGCCAAAACGATATTTTGTTGCTGCTGTGCACAGGAATTTTAAACAAGTTTGAGAAAATTACCACCGACTAAGACAGTCCGTCTGCGATTCGCATAAGAATTTTCAAATAACGGAATATTCGAGTGAAGGTAAAATTACTGAAAGATCGCATATGTTAGATGAATGTATGTATGTAAGTAGGTTATTTTACGACGCTTTATAACAGCTTAGGTTATTTAGCGTCTGAATGAGATGAAGGTGATAATGCCGGTGAAATGAGTCCGGGGTCCAGCACCGAAAGTTACCCAGCATTTGCTCATAGTCGGTTGAAGGAAAACCCCGGAAAAACCTCAACCAGGTAATTTGCCCCGACCGGGAATCAAACCCAGGCCACCTGGTTTCGCGGCTAGACGCGCTAACCGTTACTCCACAGGTGTTGACTGTTAGATGAAAAATTTGATATTGTTCATAGTGTTTTTCAAAACAATCTAAAGAAATCTACATGATTTTCAAGTGTGGAGCCACCAATTCCACAACCCACAGTTTATAAAATTTTCTGGAAAATCGCTCCATACAAACTTCAGTTATTGCAAGCTCTAAATGACGCGTTTATAAAGAATTCCACTAGCACCTTGATCTATGCGGTACGTAGAAATGTGTAAATATCGAAAATCTGCAAGCTACTGAGCGAAACTTTGAGAATATACAGAACTATGTAGGAGGAATTTTAATACCTTAAACATTTCTGGCCCTATGACTTGTTGAAATAGTCTACTTTTGCTTTTTATTTTATTTTTTGCAATTACCCGGTGCAGTTTAAGCTTTTGTCTGTTAATATTTAATTCATGGCCTTTTTAATAGCCATAGAAACAAATTGATATAGTGTAGCATTTTTCGTTTATACACATATATTGAGAAGTTATATCTTAGGTAATTTTTACAAAATAATAGGTTATTAATTGCAAAAATTTGCTTTTGTAGTACGTAATTAAATGTCACATATACAATAGATTAAAAAATTGAGTCAATATATACAGGATGTTTCCGGGCTCGTGTTACTAACTTTCAGGGATGATGGGGAAGGACATATGTATCAATTTGAGATAAGGAACCATGGTCCGGAAATGACTGAGTCGAAAATTATAAGCAAAAATAGTTGTATGATATTGAAATTGTAATTTGACACCACGTGCCTTCCTTCCCTTAACTTTTGGAACAGCCGTGAAAAGATGGTATGGGTCGCATGTCTCCTACGTGAGTACTTGCCCGACACAATGTGACCATGTCTACTGTTCCCATTGGCTCATCCGTATTCGAAAATCATGTCTCCATATTCCGCTCTCGTGTATTCCTCCATTTCACTAGGACTGATCGACTGGACACTGCATCTTGTACACATACACTGCTGTCTTCAGACGTGCATATCAGGACCGACCATGTCCGTTACATATTACACTATCTGCATTGATTTAGTGTAGTTTCCTGTCCCCACCTCTCAGACAGCGCACTGAACGGAATACTGTAGGTAGATAACGTAAACAACGTCAGATGAATACAGTATGTGTAAAATGTACAGATAAATACACATAAATAAGGTGTACAGAGAAATAAAATTATTTAATTTCCACACAACAATTTTTGCTTATAACTTTCGACTTAGTCATTTCCGGACCAGGGTTCCTTAACTCAAATTGATACATGTGCCCTTCCCCATCATCCCTAAAGTTAATAACATCCTGTATAAAATTGGCTGTAACACCCTATTCCGAAATGCTACTACACTACAGATCAACATGATGAAAGATGTGGGATGAGATCGTAAAATTCATCACAGAGGATTTATGAAATCATATGAATTGGGTTAAACGTGTTAAACATCTTTTTTCCTTGTATGTAATTGTTAGGCTAGGTAAGAATGGATGTAAAGATAAGAACCACGTACTATTCCTGAATGAAAGGAGGAAATGGAAGAGGAAATATTTAAATTTTACGCGAAAACACGTCCTCGCAAGAGAGCTGAGAAAACTGAATATGTGAGCTCCAAGCCTATTGGCCACTTGTCTCACTCCGAGGTTCTCCGTTCGACTGAAGGAATTTTAGAGAATTTTGAAGGGGAAAGACAAAAATGTACGTAACTTAATAGTTACCACATAAAGGGGCGAGATAAGCATGACAGAACAGCAGCAGGACAGAAACGCCGGAAGATGTTAAAAGCTAGCACACTGAGAGGGACTACAAAATTTTCGCAAAGAAGAATGTTCCTAGTAATCACGTGGAAAAACTCGAGGCACATCAAATGGAGAATGGAAAGAGCCGGACCGCGTCGAAAACCACGAGGCACGAAGTATATCTGTATCTGTGTACATCAGTGATCGCCAAAAGCTGTGTCTAGACACATGCCCCTGCCTCCACTCAAGCGTAACCATGGGATCATACCCGCACGCTCTGTTTACAGCCACCATTTCTATATAAGTGAAGACTTTTATCAGCAGCGGACGTACACATGTAATGTTACAAGTGTGTAGTATAATGTGTTTCGATGTCTTTTCGAAAACAGATAATAAGCAAAAACTTAATTTTAAGGAGCATGGAAGGAAAAGTATTTATTTTGTGTAGATGGCAAAAATATCAGATACTTAATTTGTTGTAAAATTTTAAATGAAGTATAAAAGAACAATGTACAGTTTCCCTGGAAAAGGATGAGACGATTGAATATTCCTAAGTCTCAGATGTAAGACACTGCGCATGATCGGAGACCAGAGCACCGATACACAAGATAACGAATATTGAGTTACTTAAATTCAGGCTATTTGGTTTGTTACTAGCATCGTTCCGAAATTCAATTAAAAAACTGCAAAAAATATGATAATATTACGTAAATAAAAGATAAATATATACATAAATCGTGTAGTTAAATCGACCTTCATGACTAGATCGACACTCCGCACAGAAAGGAAAGCTTTCATGTCGTTTCCATAGATCAGACGGTAAGACTTCTGCGTGTTGTGTAGAAGAGTGCGAGTTCGATTCTTAGTCTACACAACAATTTTTTTTGTCTAAATAACGTTGAAATAGCTAAGTCACGTTGAAATATAGTTTTACAAAGTCCTGAGATTAAGTGTTAATGATTGCAAACAATACAAAATTACAAGTTATTATATTATAAACGTTAATCTAATGAATGCATTTATACACACATATATACAATGTAAATGCATATATATTAAAAACTAACAATTAAAATGAAATTAAAAAAATATATAATAATAGACAAACTTTTACAAAGGTTTAGAGTCCTTAGGCTATGTCATTTGTTGAGTAATTATTACAATAATTTATTAATAGCTTTCCCATATGTGTAAGAAATGCACTCGCAAAAAACAATTTTTGTTAAAAGTATGGCTTTGGATTATTTCATTCTCACCCCTGCAGTTAATTTTAACTATTTTATCTACGTGTTTGCATTCAATTTTATTCATGTTATGATTGAATGTATAAGCACTGTTGCAGTTATTGACTAATTACATATATTAATAATAATTATTAAATACATCTGTTAAGTAACCAATTGCAGTATCTTTTGCAAAATCTTGAATGTTTAAGTTGTCAATAATATTTCTGTACTATATACTATAATATGTTAAAAGAATTTGCAATAGATTTGGGATCCTCTACTTTATAATCATTGGTTTTAATGAAAAAAATATTTTCTTTCTTAGCATATCTACAAGTTTAAATTTAATAATATTACGAATAGGTTTAATTGCATTATCTGAATTTTGTACTTTTCTACTCAAATATATTCTATTTCCCTCTTTCATAATTTTTGATAAATTACACTGTACTTCTTGCAGTATTTAAGAACATGAAGATCATTATATTGCAACTCATTACATATAGATTCTTCTTTTTAATACATGAGATTTTGAAGTCCCTGCGTTATCTACATGTTTTAACTTTTGAATTTTTTCACAACATTGAGTGGAGAACATCCACTGAAGTGATTATGAAATTAAGTGAAAAATTCAATATATTTACTCTTAATATCAGTAGTACCAGTATCATATATGTTTTTCCAAGATTCATTTTGTAGACATAAATGTAAATAATCACTAGATACAGCAATTACGATCCTTTCTTAGTTTTTAAATTAATATTTTGAAATTGTTCAGTGACATTGGAAACACATAGGATTTGTTTATCATGGTCAGACAAGCCATTGATTATAGGTTCTGTCGAATAGGAATTCAGTCTAATTCTGTGTACAAAACGTTTATCAATGGCTGTGATACTTCAGCTTGTATGCTATGGGAAAATGACCCTACGAATAAGGTTTCCAGTTTCAAGGAGTGAATTTAATTTACTTTTACGGAAAACTTCCGAGAGATAATCTATGTTTATGTCACTACAGATCACAAATTCCATATGAGATTTCGAAAGTATTTTCTTTACAAATTCAATGTTGACTATAAATATTAATAAATAATGTAAGAAATATGAATGATTGTAGTTATAAGTCTGATTTACATTATAAAAAGCAAGAAGTTACATTCCTCGGCAAGATTCGAACTTTCGATGTTTGGTTTTGTCGTCCAACGCACAACCACGGACCTATTCAATGCTTATGTTAATAACATACAATTTAGCTGTAGCAATGTGGTGTCATAACTTGGGGTTTGTTTATTTAATGTAATTAGATTTAATTTGATTAGTTTCGCAACAATTGGACTTCCTGCTATATCCTGTTATTTAGATATTTAATTTAGGGTTGATTTATTAACTCTTACTATGCAAGATGCCTCTTATTTCAATAATTCTATATCATGTTAAATAGTCATTGTCTATACTAAAGTATTATCGTCATCTCTCATTTCTCATCGTAATGGCGAACCGACGTGACATGAGACAGCGAGTTACAGCTCTAGTTGAGGCTGGATATGGGGCTAGATCTGCTGGCCGTTTGGTCGGTGTTCCTGGAAGTACAGCCGCGAGATGGGTTCATCGTTACCAAAATTTTGGGGAGGTCGAAAATCGCCCTATTCCTGGGCGTCCGCGGATTTCTTCATTGGAAGAGGATGCTCTTTTATTCGAGACAGTTCGACAGGACCACTTTCTGACTGCTAACGAAATAAGAGCAGCATCTAACTTTTCCGGCTCTTCACAGACTGTGATCAGCAGGTTGAGGAACCGCGGTATTAGGAGCCGGAGGGCTGCGCAAATGGAAATATTGGGGGAAGCACAAGCTGTCGACCGTCTTGCCTTCGCTACCAATCGAGTGGATTTCGATTGGAGAAATGTAATTTTCTCCGACGAAACAACCATCTCGAGTGATTACGAAGGTCCTGTCCGTGTCTATCGTGAGGATGGTCTCCGACATGATCAGCGCTATGTGCACCGACGTGAAAGATCGGGACGCTTCAGCATATCGTGTTGGGGGTGGATGTCTTACGATGGACCTGGCGTTATAGAACGCATCGATGGCCGGTTTAATGCGGAAACTTACGAGCACATTCTGGAAAATATATTCCTTCCCTCCGCCCGAGAACGTTTTCCCGAAGGAACATTGCTGTTCCAGCAGGATAACCATCCCGTGCACTATGCTGCAAGCATTCAAAGATGGTTTCAAAGGAGACCCGAGATCGAAATCATTAATTGGCCTCCGAAGTCACCTGAGTTGAATGTCATCGAAAATTTATGGGCGGAATTGAAAAAGAGAAGGATAGCCACCTATGCACACCGACGCCCTCGAAATCGAGACGAATTGTGGGATCAAGTTGTTGACACCTGGGAAGATCTCGCCGGGGATCAGAACTTATTCCACAATCTCGTGACATCCATGCCGGATCGACTTAGAGCTGTAATAGAAGCTGATGGCATGTGGACAAGATTTTAAGTTAACAGGTCTCTGTTTGTTTCTTATGATTTTTGTTTGAGGAAGAATACTTTTAACTTCCAAGTAAGATTTATTTTTTTTGACGAGGTTCAGCCCACTTGTAAGACCCAGAAATTGGGCATAAATTATTCCATATTTTTCGACAAATTAGACAGTCGAGGAACTCTGAACAAATTAATCACACCTCAATAAAAAAAAAGTTTTACCTGGGATCGAACACGAGACGTTTCGGTTATACAATGGAACCGGCACGCTACTATATGAGCTACCGAGACAAGACAGTGATAGCAGCAGTTCAGAATGTAGATCCCTTAGCAGGCATTTGCCATTCGGTACAGTGAAGCAATGATATTTTGGGACTCGAGCTATGTTGTGAAATCCTGGCCTTAAATGGCAGTCTTCTTCGTGATCCTTATTCTGGTCCTTGTCCTTGTTGTGGTCCTTGTAACAATTCTTGTACTATCTGTCATGTTATGTATCCCTACGTCGATATCGAGTGAACCGCGCTGTAGAACTTTAACTTCCGACGACCAAGAATCGTCTCATTCTTTTTCAGGGTAACTGTACGTTGTCATTATTCTTCTTGTTATGAAGACTACCACGCCCTTACTTCTAACTTGAATATTTCATTAATAAACGAACAATAAAAAGTCGGCTTCTATGTCTTAATTGGGGTAAAATACTTCGACGTTTTCTTCGACGTTTGTAGTGTAATTTGAATATTTCATTAATAAATAAACAATAAAAATTATCGGCTTCTATGTCTTAATTAGAGTAAAATACTTCGACGTTTGTAGTGCAATTTGAATATTTCATTAATAAATAAACAATAAAAATTATCGGCTTCTATGTCTTAATCAACAGTAATCTCACTAGAGGTTTTGATTTATCTAGAGAAAATCAAAACTCGAGTGGGATTTAATTGACTATTATAAGATTAGAAGAAAGTATATCAAGATTAGAAGTAACAAAGTACTCCAATACAATAAAATATTAATTGGCTTACGAAAATACAACTGTCTTCAAATGTATCAACTATCGAACCTGACGATGTCATATCCAGGCCTTGTACACTGGTTTCTGACAAATTATTATTATTATTATTATTATTATTATTATTATTATTATTATTATTATTATTATTATTATTATTGGACCATCTCAACATTACGCTAGATGGCAGTGGAGTTTTATGATTATGTTTTCTTGTTAGCGGTATCAGTTGTGCCAACTATGGAATCATCATTGAACTCTGTAGACTGTTACTAATCAAGAAGGCATTATTGATTCAGTTTCATTTTTATTAAAACATTTGCATTTCACTTCAATCATCCGGATCCGAGTAATCAACGTCATTTGACATGATTTTCAATAAATCTTAGTATCAAACAGTCTCTGATACGTGACTATCCATAATATCATATAGCAGAAGCTATAACATAACCTAAATAATATAAACAAGTGTTAGAAAAGTTTTAATTAACGACGATGAGATAAAAAATAAACATAAATAATTTTAAAAGGAATAATTATTGAATGTACAATTTTCAAATTTGAATGTGGTTGGTGGTTCAATTGATGTTATATTGGAAGTGTGCGTAATAGAAGTGGAACTCGTTGATTTAGGCCTACATGGTGTATTCAACTTATTCAGGATATCCGAATGGTGCTCTTCATTTATTTGTAAATAGGATTTCAGAATATGCATGGGTATGATCAGTGATTTTTATTAATTCTTGTTCTTGAATGCCAATGCAAGTCATATTTTAAACTGCTGTGCATCGACTGGAGTGGTTTGTAATTATATATATATATATATATTTTTTTTTTTTGACGTCCAGACCAGCGCAGTTTCAAATGTTGGCAAACAAAGAAACAAATACTAGGGACGCGATAAAATCAAACAAATGCTAGGGACGCGATAAAATTAAACAAATGCTAGGGACGCGATAAAATTGTGCGATAAGCAGCCATGATTGGTTGAAATACGTCCTTTCGTACCGTTTTATTGGTCAAAAGTAGTATGACGTAGTAAGAGTGTAATAGTCAGAGTAAAATACTTCGACGTTTTCTTCGACGTTTGTAGTGTAATTTGAATATTTCATTAATAAATAAACAATAAAAATTATCGGCTTCTATGTCTTAATCGGAGTAAAATACTTAGACGTTTTTTAAAGTATGTAGTGTAATTTAAAACTTCGTGGCCAGCCTGGTACGCTTTTCTAATTACAAATATTTTCTGATGTAAATTACATTCTTTTTATGGTAAAGAAGAAATGAAATTTATTTTATTTTATTAATAATACAAAAATAATGAATAGGAGGATAAAAAATTAACATGGAAAAAAATATGTGTAGTTAATAAGTAGAAGATTATTATATTGCTTTTCTTTTTTGGTCACAGTCCGTCTCTGCACTGTTATTCACTGTATTACCTGAGGAGATATCCACTTCACCCCTCTCCATGCGGTAGTGGTGTGCGGGTTGCATTTCTATTACGTCACAATTTCGTGGTGTTTGGCAACCACTGGTGTAGATGGTATCGTGTTGGCGTCAGAGTAGGTAGATACATGTTTCATGTCGAAACCAAATATGGTTTAATTGAGCCGATGATGATGATGATGATGATGATGATAATGATGATTATATTTGTGTTCCATTAGTAGAGTTATTTCTCTTTTGTTTACGCCTATTCGAATTAAACCCTTGCGGGCTCATGGAGTGATTTTTGACCATTGTGCTCAACACATACTAATCCCGCGGGAGAGGCCAGGAAATAACTCCAAACTCCGAATCTACAAATATCACTCTAATTACCACCGGGAATGAAATCCGGGCTCTGCACAGGACTGAGCTAAGCGACAAGAGGTGTCTGTGGTTTATCAATTTATGAATCGAACAGCCAAAATACAGAGTGTTCATGAAGTATGTTCGAAATTAGTTATTCCGACATACAGAATGTGACAGTAAACTTTCTTTCTCAAATGACACATATTACTCGCACTTATTCCGAATCTCCATTAAATTTTACTTATATGAATTTCTTTCTTTGGGGTTACTTGAAGTCCAGAGTGTGTCAGGATAAACCAAGAAATACTGAAGACCTGAAAGGATGAATTAGAATAAATATGAGATGGAACACATCAGTCATGTAAAAGAAAAAAGGTAAAGGTATCCCCGTCACACGCCATGAAGGCACTTGGGGGGCATGGAGGTAGAGTCCCATGCTTTCCATGACCTCGGCACTAGAATGAGGTGTTGTGGTCGGCGCCACGCTCCGACCGCCTTTAACTTCCTTTAACTCAATTTTATAGGAGGCTGAGTGAACCTCAGGGCCGTTCTTGAAGTTTGGCAACGAGAAAAATCCCGTCACCACATGCGATCGAACTCCGGACCTTCCAGTCCGTAGACAGCTGCTCTACCAACTGAGCTACCCTGCCACCACATCAGTCATGTACCTGTGAGAGAGACAATGGACTGTTTCTGTGGTGGACTGGGACATAGTTTGGCTGTGAATCGTTCTCATTTTGAGCATGTTGTAAAGTTTGGTTAGTGATAGTGTTTTTCTTTAGTTTTATGGGCTACTGAACACGATTTTACATACCCATTTCTCTCAAGTTTGAAGTACATAAAACGAGTTTAATAAATAGTTGAAAGACATGAAACAGATGAGTGGGTAAAATTCCTATGCATTCATACGTAAAATTTAATGAAGATTCGGAGTATGTAAAATCTTAACATATGATGTAATTTAAAAAATAAAATTTACTGCCACAACCTATACACCTGAATAACATTTTTTCCTTGAAATTATTCAAGCCTGCTTCACAGGTAGCTTCTACCTGAAAGCCAGATTTGCATAGATTTGCCAATTATTTTAATACTAGTGGCTTGTGCAGCAAATGCTGCAAACTAAATTCATTAGACGTCCAAATAAAAATTTTTCAGATTTATTTTCAATGAAGAATACCAGACATTTTGAAAGTTATTTCCTTCCATAATAATGAAACGTATTCCCTCTGAATACTTTTTCTTGAACCTATCCACCTTCAGTTTTTGAGTTTCAACCCGAAAACGCAAGTAACGCAAGTAACTATGTCAGGACGATCAGTGGGTTTTTCATGTGGGAGTAAAGCAATAGCCATTTCAGGTCATTGTGGATTGTGGGTAAAAATTAAAAAAAAAGTCAGGTTTGCTGTGCTTTCTAACAATAGACATAGCATCTTGGTATAGCTGCTGCATGTAGAGCTTGAAATATCCTGCTAAGAGATCTTGCTGAAATGATCGGGAGACTTCAAAAATTTGTAGGCCTCTTATTTTATCAGTAAGTAATACATTTGGTTTTCCTTAATGACTCTAATTTTTGTGCTCTCTCGAGCGCATATAAATACCTACACCACATCCCCATTAAGTATGTGAAAAAAGACCCAAACCCTACTTGATTAATAACTATAAAAATATTTGATTTTTAATAACAATATTTTTATCTTACGTACGTTTTGCAGTTATATATATAACCAATGTAGCATTAATATGTATCATTAATTAAAAAGAGTCACATCATGGCACTAACTATAATAATATTAATTTCTAATAGTAATAATCAAACCACCTCAAGTTTTGTAGATGTTAATATCCAATACACAGCTGTACTCAGAAAATTACACACCGCAGAATCAGACCTGTAAATTATTTTTAGTAAATCTAGAAGTTTTTAATGACCAATTGAATTTGAGCTCTAAATATGTCAGCAATCCTGCAGGTCATGGCCTTCGTGTAATAGCCTATTGTTTATTGTAGCGTGTGTTTTGTTTTATTCTGAAATGCAATTACTTCTCAAAACTAAAGAAAGATGGATTTTTGAAAATATTAAAATTATGTAGGAAAAATAACGCTTCACTGAAAGTTACTATTTTTCTGAAAACGGTCGGGTTCTAAGCTTCAAAATGCGGGGACACTTATTAAAATCCGTTCAGCCGCTTTCCCGTAATTTCCATTACCAGTTCAAATTATATAAGATTACACAATCATGAAACGTATAATGAGCGAATTCGTTTACTTTCGCGACACCCATTCGTTTTTTATTGATTACGTCTTTAACAAATAAATTTTGTTCAGTACATCATGGTTCTGAAGCGAACAGGAATTGTGGTGGAACTGGAAAATCCTTCCATACGTCTGTATTGCGGCCAGATTCTCTAATAGGTAAATTAGTTGTGATGACAGCGGTCAGCAGGGTTGTGGTCAGAGTCTGTAATAGGTTATATCGGTTGCCATGGCAACTGTGATCGCGAAATAATTCACAGAGCATAATAATATTTTTGGGTGCCTGTGTGTTTCACGTTCTTGTAACGAGGGAATTACCGTGTCTTTCATTTGCGGAATTGCCACTTCTCCTCTGTTGCAGCCTTGGGTCTGTAATTGGATTTTTTAGACAGGGAATAGACTGATGGAACTTTGTAATGAGTGCCAACCAAATGTTCAATTACGAGCCCTAACGAGCAGGAAAAAAAAACGCCTTTGAGCGTCGCAGCTTCCAGCATCGAATATTTATCAGGACGGAGCGAAATTCCGCTTCGCCGAGCCCCTGTTACAATCTTGTATCATTGCTACTAATCTGGGGGAATTTCATTTCTTAGTGGAAATAAATTAAAGTCGAAAATGTTGTGAAGTACTTAAAATATTTTGGTTTTCATTACGTACTTCATCCCGTTACCACGAATGCTTCGACAGGTTAAAAGAAACACGAATTGATTTAAAAACTCGAACTGTATTATTTCCTTCAGAACAGCATGCCTATCTGTGAGTGTGTGTGTGTATGTATGTATGTATGTATGTATGTATGTATGTATGTATGTATGTATGTATGTATGTATGTATGTATGTGTATGTATGTATATGTGTGTATGTAGGTCTATGTATGTATGTATGTAGGCCTATTTATGTAATATGTATGTATGTATGTATGTATGTATGTATGTATGTATGTATGTATGTATGTATGTACCTTTTTTTGAGCAGCATGTTCCATTACAAATGAGAAGTAATACTACATGCCTAGGTTTACTTTCAAGTACATTATCGATTTACATTAGATATTATTACGATGCTATTTTAGGTTACGTATGGATTAGTGTAGTTCATCTACGATGTGTAACTGTCAAGATAATATTGTTACCTCTTAGTCTAACTTATTTTCCTATTCCTAACCTATGAAGTAATAGAATCTACTCTAGCATGTATGTATGTATGTATGTATGTATGTATGTATGTATGTATGTATGTATGTATGTATGTATGTATGTATGTATGTATGTATGTATGTATGTATGTATGTATGTATGTATGTATGTATTAGTAGTATTTATTTATTTATTTAACCTGGTAGAGATAAGGCCGTCAGGCCTTCTCTGCCCCTCTACCAGGGGATTACAACTATAATATGAACAATAAAATTACAATTAATATTAAATTTACAATTACAATTACAATACAAATTAAAGTACGACCAGATTATCTGATTAATGAAAGCTATACATTTTATCATGGAAGTAAAGAACAAAAAAATTTTTTGTATTTACTGAATTACAAATTAAACCTACAATAACAAAATTCAATAGTGATGAAATTATGTATGTATGTATGTATGTATGTATGTAATAGTAGTATTTATTTATTTATTTAACCTGGTAGAGATAAGGCCGTCAGGCCTTCTCTGCCCCTCTACCAGCGGATTACAACTATAATATGAACAATAAAATTACAATTAATATTAAATTTACAATTACAATTACAATACAAATTAAAGTACGACAAGATTACCTGATTAATGAAAGCTATACATTTTATCATAGAAGTTAAGAACAAAGAAAATTTTTGTATTTACTGAATTACAAATTAAATCTACAATAACAAAATTCTATAGTGATGAAATTATGTATGTATGTATGTATGTATGTATGTATGTATGTATGTATGTATGTATGTATGTATGTATGTATGTATGTATGTATGTATGTATGTATGTATGTATGTATGTATGTATGTATGTATATGTATGTATGTATGTATGTATGTATTAGTAGTATTTATTTATTTATTTAACCTGGTAGAGATAAGGCCGTTAGGCCTTCTCTGCCCCTCTACCAGCGGATTACAACTATAATATGAAAAATAAAATTACAATTAAAATTAAATTTACAATTACAATACAAATTAAAGTACGACAAGATTACCTGATTAATGAAAGCTATACATTTTATCATAGAAGTTAAGAACAAAGACAATTTTTGTATTTACTGAATTACAAATTAAACCTACAATAACAAAATTCTATAGTGATGAAATTATGTATGTATGTATGTATGTATGTATGTATGTATGTATGTATGTATGTATGTATGTATGTATGTATGTACGCCTATGTTGTATTGATTCATTGCATGTTTCATTACATTAATGTAATACTACATGCACTTAATTTATCTTATGAAACAAATATAAATTTCAATTTTAACAATAACTTTATAAAATTAGATTCTAACTGCATATTTTTTACGATACTACTTATAAAAAATGCTTTGCGATCGTCATTTGTTTCCCGCATAGAAAGTCAACTGAAAATCGCGACTCTGTTCAAACGTTTTGGTGAAGCTAAAATTAGTGAAATAGAATTTTAGTAAGTGAATTAATATCTATTTTATTGTATCGAGTTCTTTATTTGTTCTAATTTTTATATACGTATGTACTTCTGGTTTTATCACTTCCCTACCATTTGTTTCTTTCCTTGCCAACATTTCAAACTGCAAATTCTTTACGGTAGACCCTACTATATAACATGCTTTTACGATCGTCATTTATTTACCTCTTAAATAGTCAACTGAGAATGGTGGCTCCGTTCAAACGTTTTGGTGAAGCTAACATTAGTGAAATATAACTTTAGTAAGTCCATTAATATCACTATTTTATTGTATTAGAGTACTCTATTTCTTCTAATCTTTAAAATATATACTTTCTTCTGTTTTTATTACCTCCCTACCATTTGTTTCTTTGTTTTCCAACATTTCAAACTGCAAAATCTTTACGGTAGGCTACTATAGACGTCATTTGTTTCCCGCATAGATAGTCGACTGAAAATGGCGGCTCCGTTCAAATATTTTGGTGAAGCTAACATTAGTGAAATATAACTTTAGTAAGTCCATTAATATCACTATTTTATTGTACTAGAGTACTTTATGTCTTCTAATCTTTAAATTATATACTTTCTTCTGTTTTTATTACCTCTCTACCATTTGTTTCTTTGTTTTCCAACATTTCAAACTGGAAATTCTTTGCGGTACTATAGACCTGGCTTTGCGCTCGTCATTTGTTTCCCACATAGAAAGTCAATTGAAAATGGCGGCTCCGTTCAAATATTTTGGTGAAGCTAACATTAGAGAGATATAATTTTAGTAAGTCCATGAACGCAGAACTTTACACTCTTTATCTTTACTCTATCGAATTCTGCACACCTCAACACCAAATTACCCTTCGTCTCGTTTCTCTTATCTATACTCTAACCACGACGTAAATACCAGATCACTTATCTGTGGCACGCTCAGTATACCTCTTCATAGAACATCTTGTTATTCATCATCTTTTACAGTAGCCACCTCGCGTCAATGGAATTCCTTGTCACAAAGTATTAGGGGATGCAAGACAATAAACACCTTTAAAAACAGCTTAAAAGATAACCTTATTAGCATTTCACTCCAATCTTACTGATTTAAACTATCACTGACTACATTGTTACTTCTTTCTTTAGATATCATCCTGATAGTGCTGTATTTTCAAAATTGTCTCATAATAATCTCTTTCTATTATCTAATATTATTTGAAATATATTAACATTCTATGTATTTTAGCTTAATTCTGCTACACAGTTTATTTCAGTGTCTAATTAATAATTCCTAGTATTTTGTTGTTTAATTCGTATATAACTCTTGTATACATGTAACTCTCACTTAATCAAATTGTTGAATTTTTTGTAAGTTCATGCATATGTATATACACTTTTTGCTGGTTGAGTGGACGAGAAGGCCTTACGGCCTTAACTCTGCCAGCTAAAATAAATTATTTTTATTATTATTATTATTATTATTATTATTATTATTATTATTATTATTATTATTAATATCTACTATTTGATTGTATAAGAGTACTTTATTTCTGCTTTTTACATACTTTCTTCTAGTTTTATCCCCTCCCTACCATTTGTTTCTTCGTTTGCTAACATTTAAAACTGCAAATTCTTTATGGTACTATAAAACATGCTTTGCGATTGTCATTTTTTCCCGCATAGACAGTCAATTGAAAATGGCGGCTCCGTTCAAACGTTTTGGTGAAGCTAACATTAGTGAAATATAATTTTAGTAAATCCATTAATATATATTTTATTGTATTACAGTAATTTATTTCTTCTAATCTTTAAAATAGGCTATATGCTTTCTTCTGTTTTATTACCTCCCTACCATTTGTTTCTTTGTTTTCCAACATTTCAAACTGAAAATTCTTTATGGTACTATAGACCTGGCTTTGCGATCGTCATTGTTTCCCGCATAGTCAACTGAAAATGGCAGCTCCGTTCAAATATTTTGGTGAAGCTAACATCAGAGAAATATAATTTAAGTCAATTAATACATATTTTATTGTATAAGGGTACTTTATTTCTTCTCTTTACATAGTTTCTTCTGTTTTTATCACCTCCCTACCATTTGTTTCTCTGTTTGCTAACATTTCAAACTGCAAATTCTTTACGGTACTATAAAACATAAAACGTGCTTTGCGATCGTAATTTTTTCCCGCATAGATAGTCAACTGAAAATGGCTTCTCCGTTCAAACGTTTTGGTGAAGCTAACATCAGAGACATATAATTTTAGTAAGTCAATTAATATCTACTTTATTGTATAAGGGTACTTTATTTCTTGTCTTTACATACTTTCATCTGGTTTTATCCCCTTCCTACCATTTGTTTCTTTGTTTGCCAACATTTCAAACTCCAAATTCTTTACGGTACTATAAAACAAGCTTTGCGATCGTCATTGTTTCCCGCATAGATAGGCAACTGAAAATGCAGGCTGCGTTCAAACGTTTTAGCGAAGCTAACATCAGTGAAATAGAATTGTAATAAGTAAATTAATATTTTATTTTATTAGAGTACTTTATTTCTTCTAATCGTTATACACTTTCTTCTAATCGTGTAATAGTCAATTAAATCCCACTCTAGTTTTAGTTTTCTCTAGATAAATCAGAACCTCTAGTGAGATTACTGTTGACTATTACACTATTACTACGTCATACTACTTTTGACCAATAAAACGGTACGAAAGGACGTATTTCGACCAATCATGGCTGCTTATCGCACAATTTTATCGCGTCCCTAGCATTTGTTTAATTTTATCGCGTCCCTAGCATTTGTTTAATTTTATCGCGTCCTAGCATTTGTTTCTTTGTTTGCCAACATTTCAAACTGCGCTGGTCTGGACGTCAAAAAAAAAAAATATATATATATATATATATATATATATATATATATATATATATATATATATAATTACAAACTACTCCAGTCGATGCACAGCAGTTTCAAATATGACTCGCATTGGCATTCAAGAACAAGAATTAATAAAAATCACTGATCATACCTATGCATCTTCTGAAATCCGATTTACAAATAAATGAAGAGCACCATTCGGAAATCCTGAATAGGTTGAATACACCATGTAGGCCTAAATCAACGAGTTCCACTTCTATTACGCACACGTCCAATATAACATCAATTGAACCACCAACCACATTCAAATTTGAAAATTGTACATTCAATAATTATTCCTTTTAAAATTATTCATGTTTATTTTTTATGTCGTCGTCGTTAATTAAAACTTTTCTAACACTTGTGTATATTAGTTAGGTTATGTTATAGCTTCTGCTATATGATATTATGGATAGTCACGTATCAGAGATTGTTTAATATTAAGATTTATTGAAAATCATCTGTCAAGTGACGTTGATTACTGGGATTCGGATAATTGAAGTGGAATGCAACTGTCTTAATAAAAATGAAACTGAATCAACAAAGCTTTCTTGATTAGTAACCGTCTACAGAGTTCAATGAAGATTCCATAGTTGGCAGAACTGACATCTAGCGTAATGGTGCAATAATACATTTGAAGACAGGTTTATTTTCGTAAGTCAATTAATATTTTATTGTATTGGAGTACTTTCTTACTTCTAATCTTTATATACTTTCTTCTAATAGTGTAATAGTCAATTAAATCCCACTCGAGTTTTGATTTTCTCTAGATAAATCAGAAACTCTAGTGAGATTACTGTTGATAATTGTTATTATGTCCATACAAAGATATTAAACTTCAAGATATTTACATGAAAAGTAATGTTTAATAATATAATGACAAAGGGGAAAACATTCCCAGGTCAATTAAATGAACACGAACTTAAAAGTAACAACTGAATATCATATGGATTACAGGAATAGTTAAAAAATATAAAACTAATACAAGAAGAAATTATGAGAATGTCTGCAGACAGAATTACACGGACTCTATCGAACTGCAGAGAGAGGAATTCAAGATATGCTGGCAGTTGTATAAAAAATGAAGTTACGGTACCTATATTATTTAGACGAGAATGACCTTTATCGTAAGATACCTTGATTTTTGTTACGACGATAAGCTCTTTTTCTATAATAGCATTATCATTACTCTGTATCCTAGCAACCAAAGGTCTCTGCGAACATTTAATAATCAATGCACATTAACCTTTGCTTTGTGTCAGAATCACATTCTGTTCTTCCTCATGTATAAATGCCAACTCGTTCCGGAGCAGATTCCGATAATGACGTAGTTACACGACTGTCATTTTAATGAATATCAGATGTCGCCGCGACGACAATGGTGTAGCTAAGGTCAATCATTGTTCCGTGGAATAATGCCAAAGTTCTGGGTGATAAATTTAAATAGGTTTCGATCTGCGGGCCGGGTTCATCCTCTCGAGGGTTGAATCTAGCACAGAATAATGTAACAACTAGGGATACACCCACAGACATTCGTTTGCGAGATCGTAAAACAGATAGATTATGATGTTGAAAATGAGAATTTTCCTACATCATCATCATCATCATCATCATCATCATCATCATCATCATCATAATCATAATCATCTCCAACATCCTCATACAACTTGTGAATGCGTTTGAAGTAGGGAAATTTTATCAATATTGCCAGAACCGGAGATGGGAAAAAGGAAAGTGAATGGAGCCAGTGACGAATAAAGGCAGGCGCTGAATTACAATAAAAAATTCGTTGGGCGCGTTTGGATTTTCATTATACTATCGGTCACTTAGGCCTACACGTATTTCCGAAGTGATCACTAAATATATATATATATATATATATATATATATATATATATATATAATTTGAACTGGTAATGGAAATTACGGGAAAACGGCTGAACGGATTTTAATAAATTACCCCTCATTTTGAAGCTTGGAACCCAAAGCTTTTCAGAAAAATAGTAGTTTTCAGTGAAATGACAGTTTTCCTACATAATTTTCCTATTTTCCAAAATCCATCTTTCGTCAGATTTGAGAACTAATTGCATTTCAAAATAAAACAAAACACATACTACAATAAACAATAGGCTATTACACGAAGGCCATGATCTCCAAGATTGCTGGACATATTTATAGTTCAAATTCAATTAGTTATTGAAAGCTTCAAGACTTATTAAAATAATTTACAGGTCTGATTCTGCGGTGTGTAATTTTCTGAGTACAGCTGTGTATTGGATATTAAAATCTACAAAACTTGAGATGGTTTGATGGCATTATTATCATTAGAAATTAATTATTATTATAGTTAATACCATGATGTTAATATATAAACTACAAAATGTGCGTAAGATAATATTTGTATTAAAAATCAAATATTTTTATAGTTATTAATGAAGTGGGGTTGGGTCTTTTTCATATATTTAATGGCAGTGTGGTGTAGATTCAGTATTGGCTCGAGAGAGCGCAAAAATTACAGTTTCTAACGAAAGACGGTATTACTTACTGATAAAATAAGAGGCCTAGAAAATTTTGTAGGCTCCCGATCATTTCAGCAAGATCTCTTAATAGGAGAAAATGATTTTACCCTCTACATTTCAAGCTCTACATGCAGCAGCTATACCAAAATGCTATGTCTATTGTTCGAACGCACAGCAAGCCAGAATTTTTAACTTTCACCTACAATCCACAATGACCTGAAATAGCTATTGGTTTATTCCCACATGAAAAACCCGCTGATCGTCCTGACATTTTTACTTGCGTTTTCGCGTTGAAACTCAAAAACTGAAGGTGGATAGGTTCAAGAAAAAGTATTCAGAGGGAATATGTTTCATTATTATGGAAGCAAATAACTTTCAAAATGTCTGGTATTCTTCATTGAAAATAAATCTGAAAAAAATTTATTTGAACGTCTAACGAACTTAGTTAGCATTTGCTGCACAAGCCACTAGTAATGATATAATTTACTGCTAAAGCGCATTATTTCATTGTAGTGTTCTGGACTGAACCTTGAAATAAAACGAATAGCTCTCTAACTTAAACCAGTGATGTCAAAGCAAGCGCGTTTTTCTGATCTTGACGTCGTGTGCGGGCATGAAGCGCTAGGTATGGAAGGAGGAAGGGTTCTGTACGTATATGAATAAGCCGTCTGTTGGATTAAGAAAACAGTGATGCACAAAGTTCAAACGGAACGTGAAATTTTATGTCGCTATTTTTATACGGTTTCTTTCTGTTTAATATTTTATATATTGTCTGTAAAACAAAAGTATTAACACCAATTTCTTAATATTACAGTTGTGTTTCAAATGTTAATAACATAATAAAGAGTTAAGGAGGAATATTGAAATAAATTCCATAGTAGTACAACTATACTGTACTAAGTGGATGAAACACATCATTCATAAAGAAAGTGATATTCCCAAGAAAGAGATTATGACATGATAAGTTGGAATTGATATTCATGGTATCTTTAGTCTTATAAAAGTAATCAATAAATTAATCAAAACAATATTATAGTACAAAGGAAAGTTATCTTGGTATATGTTTTAACTGTAACTAATATTACATAGCAAAACTATGATCCATTATGCTTTTAAGGTGATATTGGTGGGCAACTACCTATCATCAGAATATTAAATTATTTTCTCGAAATCTGCTAAAGCTGTAGACTTGACCTTTTTACAACATATGAACACGTATCTTTTGTTTATGATGTAACAGTAGTTGCTTTGTTAATTCATTTCCTTAAAAATAATTTCAAACTTTTCAATACACTGTCTTCAATATTACGCATTTACGATATAATATATTAGATTTACGAAAACATTGATTCAGTACCTGTAAGGCTACTAAATAAAAATGTCTGAAAATTTAATTTTTATGTAAAAAAGTTGAGAAAATATTCATTTTGAATAAAAAAGCAAACTTCTGAAAAATGAGCATTAAAATTAAAACCTATATTTTTATAATGCACTTATACTTCTCATTCAAATATAAAAATTAACATGGATACAGTTTTAATAAGTGCTCTTCCTTTATCCATTGAATCAGTGCTGGCCATCCCTGTATATAGGTCGACCAAGCGGCATATACTACCTCTTTCGTCTGTCTCTTTCATTTCCGTTGTAAAGCGCTCAGGCTCTTCTGAGCTCCAAAGCGCGCGTTTGCGCCTATGGGCATCAGTTGACATGACTGACTTAACCTATGAAGAATATACCTGGATCCTATTTCACAAAGGTATGGGATGTTGTACATTACAAGTAAATTCTCTAGTAAGTAGTACAAATAGGCCCACTAGAGTTTGTGTTCCACAAAAGAGTTGTCTACATTGATTAATAATAATTTCTTTACTTTGTTAATATTACAGCTGGCGCCAGCGTTTTTGGCGTGTGTTCTAGATATATAGTGTCCAGTTTGTGAGCATGTTGCTAGTGCAGCTGAGAATGGTACAGTACCACTTCCTATACACGTCACATCAGCCATTTGCCAAACTTAGTTGTCAGACTGACTGCGGCAAATGTAAAACACAAATGTAACGTTCCCATTACTTATTTCACACGCCGAAAACGGTGACGCGGACTGCACAAAAATTCCTGGCCGACTAGTTTCGAGTTGGTGTCCCCCATTGTCCAAAGCCTATTGAGGTCTAGCGCTGTCTTCTGGTTTCCTGTTTGGTGCGGTCGTTCATGATTGTGTCGAAAAGGGTGTGTGTTTTGAAATTCAGTTGAGTGTTCAGGATGTGTTGTGGGTGAACGTATTCATTATCATTCACTATCCCGCTATCGCGTTTGTGGAATATCTGCCCAGTGACATCAGAGACCGTCGGAATTAAAAAAAAAGCTATGTAAGCATTTTCTGAGTAGAGTACAGTTCAGTTGCCTGGATTTGCCACATGTAACGAACCCAACAGAATAATAGTTGAACTGTTTGATCTTATCTATCTGCCCTAATAATGAAATCTCTTTGAAGTTCCAAAACTTTGGAAATGTCAAATTCCAGGACAAGATGGAATACCCGAAAGCCTAATCCCGTTCACATTTGCCTTGAAAGCCTAAAACTCATAAAAAGTAAAACATATTACAGGGTGTTCCAAAAATGACTGTCAATAATTCACTGAAAGAAGAAAAGCTCCAATAAACATTGGTCCGCAAATCAAGAGTACATGCAATATTCACTGAGACAGAGGGCTGTACCGTGGTCTCCTAGGTTACCGGATTTAAATCCGATTAGATTTGTGTGTTTGGGGTCATGCAAAAATACTGATTTACGCTTCTAAAGTCAAGACATTTCAGAATTTACGGTTTGGGATTGGGCATGCCTTTCAGCAAATAAGACATGATCCAGGACTACCCCAGAGTATTCGCAGCTAATTACAGATAAGAACGAAACGTTGCGTTCATATGCATGGGAAGCATTTTCAACACCTGATGCAGGTAGAATTCAGTTAGGGATGTCTGCACATCTACTTTTATTCAGCGAAAAATCCGTGGTGCTACAGCCCATGAAAGGGGCCCAGACAGACCAGCCGGCTGCTGACCTCAAGTCCACATGCCGAAACAGAGGTGGACGATCATCCAACCAGAATGGAAGTATCGTGTGGTTAGCACGATGATCCCTCCAGCTGTTATAGCTGGCTTTCGCAACTGGATTTCGCTACCTATCGTAGCTCTCCAAGTGTATCACGATGCTGGGTGGGCACTGGTTCCATAGACTGGCGGAAATTTCATGAGAAAATTTCTTCCCCCATGAGGACTCGAACCAGCGGGAATTCCGTAACGCGAGCCTTAGGCAGGATGCCTTAGACCACGACGCCACGGCGCGGGACTATACAGCGACAAATACCATCAGATAACGTTCATTATTTCGACATTGGTTAATTTGCGAATCAATGTGTATTGGAGCTTTTTTTCCTTGAGTTAGTTTGTTCTTTTCATATGCGAATTAATTACCATCACTTTTGAAACACACTGTATATATTTTTAGTTTTATTTAACGGCGCTGTATCAGTTACTGGGTTATTTAGCGTCGATGAAATTGGTGGTAGCTAGATGATTTGGACAGACTATATAGATGGAGTATCAATAATTTTCTTCTGTTAAATCTTAATAAATGTTGCTTTATGACGTATTCTAAAAACAAGACAGTTGCTCAAAATTCGTATGAACATAAATGATGTGAAGTTACCTAGAGTAGAATCATTTAAGGATTTGGGTATTTCTTTTACACACAACGTCTGTTTTAAAATGCACTTAAATGAAGTGGTAAATGATGCATATAGAAAATTAGGATTTATAATCAGAAATACAAAAGAATTAAAAAGTATAAGTACTATTGATACTTTATATAAAAGAGTAAGCTAGAGTATGCGTCTGTAATATGGTCACCTCAGTTCCAGTCCCATCAGATGCAAATAGAAAGGATACAGAAAAGATTTTTACGTTATTTATATTTTAAAAAACATCACGTGTCGTCTTATGACAAGCAAATTTCATATAGCTAATCAGCTACTTTTTGAATTTAATTATAAAACTTTAAAATCTCGACGATTAATAAATAGCCAAATTTTACTCTATAAGACTGTTAACGGTATATTGAATAACTGTGATTTTCTTAAATTCCTTCAGTTCAATGTAAAAAAAAAAACAATTACATCATAGGCAACCTTTTGTTATTCCAATTCCTGGAACTGTTTTCTTCAAGAACTCTCCATTGTTTGTTATGTGTAATACTTACAACTCTCTGTCTTTAAACTGTGATTCTCAATTATATTTCAGTTTAAGAGTTGAAAAATTTCATACAATATTAAAAAGAATTGTATTTCCTTAGATATTTAAATTATGAAGAAGTGTATTATAATGTTTTTACTCTAGTTTTGAAATAATTTTGCATAATTATATTGACATTTGGCACTATATTAACTGCAATATTATATTCTAGCATCTATTACCGTTATGTATTTTCTTTCTTTCATTTGTGTTTTTGTTTTTTTTTTTTCTTATTAGGTATTTTGTGTATGTATCGGTGTAAGCCACCTGTAATTGGAAGCCTGCTTCTGTTGGTGGTGGATTTAAATAAATAAATAAATATTACTTGGTGAGAAGATGCCTAGGATTCGCCATAGATTACCTGACATTCGCCTTACGTTTGGGGAAAACCTCGAAGAAAACCAACCAGGTATTCAACCCAAGCGGGATTTCAACCCATGCCCGAGCACAACTCCGGGTTAACAGGCAAACGCGCTACTGCCTGAGCAACCAAAGAGCTTGGCATTCTCAAAGATATTGTAGCTGTTCCTTGAATGTTCTATACACGCAGACACACTTGGAGATTCTGTACTGGAAAACTCACACAAATATCGTACCGGTATCCAGTTCTCTCTCCGCGCTTGTCGTTCAGACAGAATTAAGTCTGTATTCTCGTAATCATCTTTCAAGCCAGTGATCCACGTACTAAATTGCTGGCTGCGTCAAGATTTAAACTGAAGTTAACCTATAATCATGTTAATCGCATATAAAGAGATTAGACCATTACTTTGTTATATACTTGAAAATAATCCTTCCTGACTCCATTAGGAAACCCTCGTATTCATTATACGTCAATGCTCGTAATCGAAGATCCTCCTCCCCTTCCCCTTCCTCCGTGGTCGCTTAGCAACCGACAACACTCGACGAACTCGCAGTGCAATTATCCACTCCTCTGACAGCTTATGTTATTACAAGGGATAATATATTAAGAGATGGGTATAAGGGTCAACGGATTAAGATGTGGCGAGGATTAGCTCGGTGGAACTGTTATATGTTCAATATTTTCATAATCTAAGTGAAAAACTGGATAATTTGGGTCGCAGAGCCACAGAATATAACAAAGTTTTGTATCTCCAATTCTTTTTAACTTCTACATCCATTTGGTTGCATGAAGCTGGAAAGGAAATAGGGGAGATCCGGGCAAAACGAATAACCCGGGCAAAGAGAATAATGCCTATTTCCTAGAAACGTTAACAGGTAGCGCTTTCTGCTATGTTGAGGAAGAATCCTTACCAGATTTTGCTGCTGAAACTGAAGTGTCGTCATTCTAGCTAGTAAGAGAAGAAGTCAGCGTGTGTTTGAAGAGAATTGACTGTTTTCTTAAAATATTTCAAGGTAAGAGAAACATATATACAACATACAGTACTGCAGAAACTCTTTGTTATGTGATACTTATATATAGGCGACAGAATTAGTTCTAAAATGCCGTACTTACGAAGAAGATTATTGACGTTTATGTTTGTATAACCTTAAATGGAAAGCGAAGTGGCGTTTGCGGGCAAAGTGGATAACTTATCCGCTTTGCCCTGCCTCCTTTATTTGACTATGTAAGTATCAGCTGTATTTTTTTATGTATTTGTCTATTGTAATAAAGCGTGTTAGATCATTTTACATAGTGGAGGCATTACGTCACACTAATTAAATTATAAATCAGTAACACTGATCATAATTATTACTTAAAAAGGTCGTAATTTGTTTTGAGATGGTTTAATTTTTCAAGCGGAAGACAGAGCAAGCCAAATGGTCTGAAGAAGCCATGGAGAAAGCACTTGAAGAAATAAAATCTTCCAATCAGTGGTTCTGCTATCTGGCCATACAACCTAATGTGTTTGTTGATGAAGATTTTGCTCCAGATGAACTTACAGATCGTCCATTAGAGACAGAAATCAGTGAAACGACAGCTGGCTCAGATTTAACAAGTTCTGCGGTGCCAGCTTCTTCAGCGGCTGAAGAAACAGTTAATGCTCACTCAGAATCAACCACCTCTGTGATGTCGGCGTCTTCAGAGATTGATGAAATGTTCAATACACCAATTACACTCAGATTTTCAGTTCCGGTTACACCAAAACCCTCAACATCGTCAGCAGGAGAACCCAAGTCAGATCTTCTGATTTAGACCAGTGCTAGAAGTGGATGCTCGAAAGATATGAGTTAAACGAAGAAAATGTCAGCGCCCTGAAGCTCTTACATCTATACCGATTAAAAACGTTGGAAGAGAAGTAACTTATGGGCAGGAGGAAAAGCAGTAGAAATCCAAGCCTTCAGTGCCAGTCATACGTCGACTTGTTCAAATTTGTATTTTTTACTAATCTAAGTGCTGTAAATGGCTCTAATAACATTTCTTATAGTCTCATATGCCTAATTAACATCGTGTTTATGTGTTGATTTAATTTTATTATCAGTCAATAGAAATTAAATAGAAAGGTGAAAATGTTATAGGGATATTCACTTTTCCCGGGTTAATTATTCGCTTTGCCCGTATACCCGGGCAAAGCGAATAATTAATTATATTTTCTTTCTCAAATCATATCACTGTCCGTAGGTACGAGAAACGAATTGCTGTTTTGTAGATATGTGAACAACATGTGTCACAACCAAAGTCATGAAGTTTTTATTTCGAGAGCACCAAAATATAGCCTGTGCCATTGTTTATTCTTAGCTTATCCGCTTTGCCCGGGTTTCCCCTACATATTAGGCCTATGGAGTAGCTACAGTCTACGCTAGAAAAGAAGGCAAAATCTCTGGATGCTTCTCCTCCTGCAGACGTCCGTTGGGGCGATATTGAGTGATACATAAGACTGAAGACGAATATAATAACCCAACAATTTCTTCTTCTTCTTCGTTTTCTTCTTCTTCTTCCATTAGGCATTAATGCCTCTACCGTCTTCATATTGTTTAGATCTTTCTCTCCCTACGCCCGACATATCTCTTGCCTTTGGGTTGATATTTATTTTCTATTGCTTATATTCTTTTCCTGTCCATTCTATTTAGATGTTCTTTCCAGTTTTCTTTATATCCTTCTATCTCATTGACTATTACACTTTTACTACGTCACACTACTTTTGACCAATAAAACGGTACGTCTTTCAAACAATCATGGCTACTTATCGCACAATTTTATCGCGTCCCTAGCATTTGTTTAATTTTATCGCTTTCCTAGCATTTGTTTATTTTTATCACTACCCTAGCATTTGTTTCTTTGTTTACCAACATTTCAAACTGCACTGGTCTGGACGTCAAAAAAAAAAAAAAAAAAAAAAAAAAAGAAAATTACAAACCACTCCAATCGGTGCACAGCAGTTTCAAATATGACTTGCATTGGCATTCAAGAACAAGAATTAATAAACATCACTGGTCATAGCTATGCATCTTCCCTGAAACCCTATTTACAAAGAAATGAAGAGCACCATTCGGAAATCCTGAATAAGTTGAAGAATACACCTTGTATATCAACGAGTTCACTTCTTCTACGCACACGTCCAATATAACATAAACTGAACCACCAACCACTAAAACATTCAAATTTGAAAATTTTACTTTCAAAAATTGTTTCTTTTAAAATTATCCATGTTTATTTTTTATTTCATCATCGTTAATTAAAACGTTTCTTGTTTATTTCATTATCCCAAATTAAAACTTTTCTAACACTAGTTTATATTATTTAGGTTATGTTATAGCTTCTGCTATATAATATTATGGATAGTCACGTATCAGAGATTGTTTAATACTAAGATTTATTGAAAATCATCTATCAAGTGACCTACATTACTGGGATCCGGATGACTGAAGTGGAATGCAAATGTTTTAATAAAAATGAAACTGAATCAACAAAGCCTTCTTGACTAGTAACCGTCCAATGAAGATTTCATAGTCGCCACAACTGATAACAAGAAAACAGCTAATCATAACACACTACTGCCATCTAGCGTAATGTTGAGATGGTGCAATAATACATTTGAAGACAGTTGTATTTTCGTAAGTCAATTAATATTTTATTGTATTGGAGTACTTCGTTACTTCTAATCTTTATATACTTTCTTCTAATCGTGTAATAGTCAATTAAATCCCACTCGAGTTTTGATTTTCTCTAGATAAATCAAAATCTCTAGTGAGATTACTGTTAATTATAATGTAAATATAATTTTTTCGCGATCTGTTTCATTTCTAATCTGATATTCCCTTTTACCACCTCCAATTTTACGCTGAAATATCATCTCTTCCGCCTGAAATTTACTTTGTTTCGTACTGTAACGAATCAGAGGCACAGTGGGCCAAGCGACATATATTAAAAACGGAGAAAACGAGGGTTAAAATTAAGTGAATAGCATAATCCAATGAAACATATAGCAAGTAATATACTATAAAATATGCGTATTAAAACTAAATTATATGTCAATCTTTATTAAACTATGGTATTCACTTAACTTTAACCCTTGCTTCCTCCGTTTTTAATAAATGGCGCTTGGCCCACTATGGCTCTAAACGCTTCAATTGTAATCCGGTATGTTGTAGATCTGAAGAAAAATAAAAATCAGAGTGTTTCATATCGAGAAATAACATTATGAGATGAAGATTATGAAATAATCTCAATTAGGTCAGTTATTCTCAAGAATTGAACTTCGGACATCAGGCGATACACCGCAGGCAAGCAATACGCGAAGGAACTCGAGAAAACCAGAGTAACGCCATCCAGCCTTATTTCAATACGACACGAGGTTTACAAGGTGAATCTGGATTCCAGGTCGAGGTGAGTGGAAGAATTTAATAAAATATTTCATGGGGTTGTGGAAGTCTCCAGGACGACGACGCTGCTGACATCTGAACGCAGGCTGTTTTACAACGTTCCAGGAAACAGAATTAGTGCGGAGGTAAAAATATAGGCTGAGATGCGAGAAATTTCATTCTAAGGTACTTCCATCCGTTCATGCTTGGCACTTCTCTTATCTCGCTTCCGTTTCTTTCGATATTCATTTTTAACTAAAAATCAATGACTGTGTTCTGGATACATACGACGAATTTTTAGTACCTCTTTTCAATGAAACACATTACTCATTTTCGTTCTGAAGAATAACCCCAGGAAATGGAGAAACCCCAAGAAGTAAATGTAAAAATTTATTTATTTTTATTTATTTATTTATTTATTTATTTCAGGAGAGAGGATGGTATTTTTTAAAACCTTTTTCCTATTTGTTATAAAATATTAATTTTTTGTATGTAGAGAACTCATAGCTGTGGCAACTCTACGAAATAAACATATTTTGAAAAAAAAATATTTGGGGGCCCAAATTTGAAAAAAAAAAAAACCAATGTAGGATTGTACTAAAACCGATATATCTAAACCGTTTTTAAAGATAGATTCAAACAGTTTTTGCAATGTATTTGCAAAAGCATGTTCTACAAACTGTCTGTAACAGAATTTTGATATTAGTCCCTACGTTTGTAAAATAAACAATTAAAATTTAATAACAATTTTCTGATTTTCTTTCTTGCAAACAAACGGACGTAGTTTTTAAATGAAATCAATTAGCAAAATTCTGTTACAGAGAAACGTTTCCCAATAGAATGTATGTTCTAAATTTCTTGCATGTATCTTTAATAGTTCAGAAATTATATCCATTTTTGTTTGGCAATGTAGCAAAAAAATAATGAAGTTACTGGAAACCGATAAAAGCGGGCGTGTGATTTAAAAATTCACAGCGCAGGAAGTTTAAAAATAACGTCTCAACATCCGATAAGGGCACAAATATCCACAAAATGTTATGCAATGCATTCCACACACATCAAAGTGTATTTTAAAGATTTTTTTTTTAATTTAATTTACCGGAAACAGCAATGAATTGGGCGAGTAATTTAAAAATCCATAACGCAGGAAGTTTAAAAATGGCGACTCAACATCCGATAAGAGCACAAATAGCCACAAAATGTTATGCTATGCATTCCACACAAATCACAGGGTATTTTAAAGATTTTTTTTTTTAATTTACTCATTTTTCACCAAAAAATACCGTCCTCTCCTCTTAACCTGGTACAGATAAGGGCATCAGGGGATCACAACTACAATATTAAGAATACAATTACAATTATAATTACAATTAATATTAAATTTACAAATACAATAAAAATCAAAGTACTAAAAGATTAACTGGTTAATAAAAGCTAGACAGTTTATTGTAAAAGTTACGAAGAGAGAAACATTTTTTTTATTAATTAAGCAAAAATTAAACCTACTCTACGCAGTAAGACAATACTTAATAAGTTTGCTTTTGAACGCTACTAAATTCCGACAGTCTCTGATGTCACTGGGTAGGGTATTCCACAAGCGCGAGAGCGAGATTGTGTATGATGATGAATATGTGTTGGTATTCCTAGTATGCGGCTATTTTGAGTGCGTGTGAAGAGATTATGATATGATGATAGGTAACTGAAACGGGAGACAAGGTAGGTAGGTGTAGAGGTGTGAAGGACTTGGAAAAGGAGAACAAGAGAATGAAAATTTCTACGTTCGTTAAGCCGTAGCCAGTTTAAAGTTTGGACGGATGGGGTAATGTGGTCAGCGCGACGGACATCGCAGACGAAGCGAACACAAGAATTACGAACACGTTGTAATATTTGTTACTAGATGACAATGAGATCAGTCAGTAGAAAATCACAATAATCGAAGTGGGGCATTACTAGTGTTTCCACTAGTATTTTCTTGAGTGATAGCGGGAGGAGTTTTCGAATGCTGTTTAAGGAATGTAGTAAGGAAAGCACTTTTTTGGTAAAATGTAGCTATGGTATAAAGAAATAGAACTTGATTTTATCGATGAGTGGAAAGTTAAGTATATTGAGTATCATACATTCAGTGAACACATATTTGTCCAATTGACAAAGCGAAGTAATACATATAAAATAAACAACAGAGACATAAAAACAATAAAATTGTATCATAAACACTCAACAACATTAACATTAAAAAACTTATTCATATCATAAAAGGGTTTGTTGATCAACCAACCAGAGACAAGTCTGTTAAAAGACTTCCTTTCCAGTTTGAAAACTTGTTTCGGAAATTTATTTGCTATTTTCAAAGACATAATAAAATAATTATTCATTGTTTTGGTTAGCCTACACTTAGGTATATGAAAAAGGTCACGGATTTTAGTGTTGTATAGGTGAACATCATTTCTATGTGTCAACATTTGTGAATTATCTTTGACAAAATTTAGGGCTTGATAAATATACAGTGATGTTTTTCATTCACAAATAAATGTCTGCAGTGTGCCTTCATTGATGAATCTGTTACAATTCTAATAGCTTTTTGTTTGTAACATAAGAACCTTATTAATATGAGTACTATTACCCCATAAAAGTGACCGTAAATAAGTATACTATGAAAATAAGAAAAATAGACAATCTAATGTAATTCTTCGGAACATACATTTTGAAATTTTGCAAAAGAAATATTACTCTTGACAATTTTTTACAAACAAAATCAACATGGTCTGCCCAAGTAAGTGTGGTGTCCACAGTAATACCAATAAGTTTGAAGTTATTATTTTCCATGACTTTACTACTAAATAACAGAGATGCAGTTTTACTTTCATTTAAAACAAATTTATTGGAACTTAACCATTTCTTGGCTTCAAGGCGAAACCGAAGGTCATAACTTCCACGAGCACATAAAATCCGTTTTTCTCGTGTGCTATACAATATTTTATCCATTTCTGGTACCTAAATTTAATTTTAAAATATAAGCCTTTTCTTAGTAATGTGTTGTGAAGAAGTTATAAATATCTAGAGGTATGGATTTTATTCTTGCTAATGTGTTAGTTGTCAAGGAGAGAGTGATTAAAAAACTTTTAATTCAATGCTGTCAATAATAAAGCCATTCTTTAGGTCGGAGAAATAAAGTCCAGTTTAGATACCAGTCATGGATATACAGTGGACTCTCCTAAGTTCGACTGAACAGAATTGAAAGTTCAGTCGAATAAGGGTAGTGGGTGTGGCAGGTGAAATGAATACAAATTCTTATTGGTTACCCATAAACGAATACAGCACTGTACGAGTACTTGCATTTAGTGCGCGCCCCGAGAATTGTGTATGCGCTTCTAGTACCACAGTGGGTTTCGACAGTTCCGTCTCACAAACGACACAATTCTCAAATAGAAAAAGAAGAGTTAATTAATTTAAAACCGTTGATTAAATATGGATGTCCTAATAAATAAAATGTTTTTCATTAACAAAAGTGTCACTACAAGACACAGAACAAATTCCCATTCAAATGGCAAACACATTTCTTAGTGCCCGCATAGGGGCGTGTTTAATTCTCCTACGTAAGCAGTCGAACTATAGGATGTCAAACTTGTTTTCTGTCGAACTTAAGAGCTTCCACTGTAATGTATTTGTAAGTTGTTACGCCCCAATAAGAATAACCAATTTGTATTTTGAGGCCACGCTTTAGGGTAAACTAGGTTCAAATTCTGCATGGGCTCATTAGCTGGCTGAAATATTTCCGAGGTTTTCCTGAACTATAAGTCGAATGTCAGATAATCTCAAATTCAATTGTCGTCGAATTAATCTCAGAAAATACCGCTATGGGTAGCAACAAAAGACGATGAACTCGAAGGAGAAACAATTGTTTACTCAACTGACCGATAACACAGGTTTGAACATCGCAAGTGGCGAACAAGGTATCACTCATAAGGCAATCAAGCCAGGAGATAATAGGGTAGTGTGGCCAGTGCCTTTTCCCCTCCATTGCATACATTTCTGGAAAATAACAGTCAGATTTAAGATTTATACCAACAATAAATTGTGAAGGTTGATAACAAAACCGGTCATTTCCAAAATAGTTTTTTTTTTCCAGAAAACAGAAAACACTGTATCGATCTTCACTTTACCCCAAAGTGAACGATAATTTTATGTGTTGTGCAGGTTACATCCGTTGTTCTAATGGTGTAAATAATCATTATTTTAGTTATTTTCTGTGCATTTTATAGACATATTTTTAAAATATCTGGTTTTGTTTGGAAATATGAGGGAAATGTTCACTTTCGTTCGAAAATAAGCTCTTTGGTATTTATAACAATAAAACATACACGTCACATATATCAACTGTATCATGGAGTAACAGATACAAAATTACATTAAGCATCAGCCAGGCAATTTTTCAGCATTAGGAGTCCAGAGCACATATGCTTATATTACCAAATATATAGGCCTATATAATTGTTCAATTAAATTATGAAAATTTTCTTCTGACTAGCTTAAGGTGAGTCCTTTTATACTCTACGTGCACAGGACCTCTATTGTGGAAAGATGGCAGCTTGGCCGGTGCTTACTACATAATCGCCGCTTTTGTTATTGTATTCCAGTAATCACAACAGGGTTATAGGCAAATGTGATCAATTGAAACAAAAGGATTATTAGCTATCCAAGGACACTACATGCTGCAATATATTCATTCATAGTTTTCTGCCCAAGGGCAGCTCTTTTACTGCAAACCCAGCACTCTTCAATATTCCTATTTTCTGCCTTCCTCTTTGTCTCCGCATATGATCGATATATCATAATGTTGCATATCATCTGATATCTTCTTTTGCCCCGAACTCTGCTCCCGTTCACCATTCCTTCCAGTGAATTCTTCAGCAGGCAGTTTCTTCTCAGCCAGTGACACGGCCAATTCATTTTTTTTCTTCCTGGTCAGTTCTAGCATCATCTTTCTTCACCCACTCTTTCCAACACAACTTCGTTTCTCATTCTGTCTGTCCATTTCACACATTCCATTCTTCTCCATATCCATATTTCAAATGCTTTTATTCGCTTCTCTTCACTTCGTCGTAAAGTCCAGTTTTCTGCTCCATTAAAAGCACTTTCTTAGGTTTTTTACCTGAGATCCGCAGAAGATGCTCCTTATTCTATTAAAAGCTTCCTTGGCCATTGCTATTCTCAATCAAATAGTGCAAGTTCTTACAGTGAATTACTTAACAATATTAAATGCATTGAACCTTTATGTTATTACATGAAATAGTATTTACATATTATGACAAACGTTTTCACCAATAAATTTGGCATATTCAGGTCACATTAAAAACATATTAACATAAAATGAACACTTAAGATATTGCAGTTAAACACAATCGTTAAAAATTAAAAACTGATATAAAAGGCAGTCTGAGTAATATGCCATTAAAATACGTGTAGCAAAATGATGTTACCAAGATGTCGTGGAACGATTGTGTTTAACTGGAATATCTTATGTGTTAATTTTATGTTAATATGTTTTTAATGTGACCTGAAGATGCCAAATTTATTGGTGAAAACGTTTGTCATAATTTGTAAATACTATTTCATGTAATAACATAAAGGTTCAATGCATGTAATATTGTTAAGTAATTGACTGTAAGAACTTACACTATTTGATTGATACTATACTTAACGGACCCAACATGCATTTAAAAATTGCTATTCTTCTTTTGATTTCCTGACAGCAGCTCATGTTACTGCATATAGTACACCTCAAGTATTTGAAGCTGTCCACTTGCTCTACTCCCTCACTTCTAATCCTCACGTTTGCCTTCTTTAGATTTCTTCCGATAGCTATGGTCTTCGTCTTCTTTGCAATTATCTTCATTTTATATTGCTCACAGCTGTCATTTAGCTCCAGTGGCATCAGAAAATCTTGTGAACTTTATTCTTATTTCACCTACTGTCACTCCTCTCATGTTCTGAAAACAGTTCTTCACTAAATCCTCCAAGTAGATGTTGAACAGTGTAGGTGATAAAGGGCATCCTTGACGTACTCCTCTCCCTATTCATTTTCTTCAGACATTTCTTCTCCTATCCCTACTTTGACTCGTTACATACGAATATTGCTGAATAGCCTCCTCTCTTTCCAATCCACAACTATTTTATCCAGGACTCCCATCAGTTTATTCCAATCCACTCTGTCAATTAAATGACTTAAGATACAGTTTTAGTAGCAATTACGAAATAAAACAGAATAAAATTTGTATTGTAATCTCGTATTGCAATGAAAAAGAAAAGGGGAGGTTGTAAGCTGATTTGGATCAAAATTAACATTTTTTCGTTTTTAACTGAACTAATAAATTAAGGAAAAGTCGGTAGGTTAAGGAAGATCACAACTACAGGTGTGCAAATTTTCATAGAGGTAGATTGAATAGTTTCTGAGATAAGTGTATCTGAAGTTGCTAAATTTAACACGGCGAGGATAGGGCTTACAACCTCTCCTTATAGGAAGATTGGGCATGTTAGGGAATCCATAGTATCTGTTCGCATCACTAGATGGCAGTGTGATGTTCGGTTATCGTATACAGAGCAAAGTGAATTCAGTTGTAAGTCGACTGCCGTGCCATGCATCCATAGTACGAATACGTGGTCGTATCACTAAGAGGATGGCATTATGATATGGTTAACACACAGTGAGCAATGTGACGTGTAAATCGTAATGCAGTTATAAGTCGACTGCCGTGCACAATAAACCATCCGATTAGTTTTTAGCTTTGGTATGCGTGCTGTAATGCTATTCCAAGTAAACATGAGTAGCATAATGCTGTGTCGTTTTTATGGATGTTTGATCGTTACCTTAACCAATAATAGATATTGTTCTTTCAAGCAGTACATAATATTATAATATATCCTGTCCTTGTATGTAATATGATGATGTGTCGTTTATAGATGTCTGATCTCTAACCTATTCTACAAGTAAAATACCCTTCCCTTTCATTTATAAACTTCAAAATGTCCAACCGCGCCCGCATTCTCACCAAAATATTGATATGGCTTATGGTCCAGCCCACGTTGAATTCTAGCAGACACGTTGAGAGTGGTTCTTCATTGTGAATATGAAATTACATGATTTTTATTTGCAAATTTTGTAGTTGATTGCAATAGGAGAAATAAATTCATTAACAGGAGGTACATCATCTCATTACTGCATCATAACAGCTATAATTTAATAGCAAATATTAAATGAACTATGCTTTGTGAACAAATATAGTACTGCACTATAAAAAGTATTAATATCCTATCATAGCAACCACCACAAATAGCAATTTTAATGGAAAATAATTCACTAAATAGATATGTGACAAATTATGTGGCGAACTATAACAAAACAATTTAATATGTAATTATCATTTTCTAACAACCGCAATGAGCTGTCGTTTGATGATAATATAAATTCGCACTGATTTCAAAGTTTTTGCACAAATAAACCAGAGAGAGTGTGGTGGCGTGTTCGGCTAGTTTGTGCTTAAAATGTTTATGCAATCTATTGATGAAATAATTTAAATACCTATATATTGATATTGCAACATATTGCAAACCTAATTTCGATAATCAATATATCGAAGAAAATATATCGAACGATTATCGATATATCGCTATTCTGTAAGCAGTTTGCACTTTTAGGTGTACATTTATTGTGTTACAATAAAATTACTTTAACTTTAATTTTCCTTTTTACCATTAAATTAACATATAAATCAAAAGCATAAATGTAAAATTGTAACAATAAACAATACATTTTCAATAACATAATGATGTAGGTCCTAACCTAAATCAAAATTACGGTGCAGGTAAATTGAGCTTAAATGATATTGTGGGAAAGAGTTAAGCGAACTCTACATGGTTGAGTGATATTGGAACACAATTCAATTATTCTAATTTTATATGGGATTGAATCCAGGACACAGTTATAATGCTCTTTTCTACCTATCAACGTAATCATTTTTAAATATAAGTAAACAGAACTCGTAATTACTTTTAATGTAAGTAATCCGTACTTAGAATGTTACAAATTTTAACAAATTTCACAATTAATTTAATATAACCTTTCTATAGTAAGTTCCCATTGCAAGTTATTACTACACTCCAACATTCCAACCAACAATGGTGATGATTGTAGATAGAATTTTTATCCACTAAAAGATATAATAAGAAAACAGAATGTCAGTACTAGGTTGTGCACAAAAATCATAGCCGTAAACAAATACCACATCGGTATTAAATCCTTGTTTCTCTTTGAATTCCAGAATATAGAAATAAAGGTTTTGATAGGCCTACCTGTTTTGAGGTCAGAAGGTATCCTTTCAGGCTAGGAGTTGTCCTGCCTTGGAGAACATTAATAACAATATTAAAACAATAGTAGATAAACTTCCCGTCTGTCGCACGTTCGCGCACGCTGAATTTTGAATTTGGTGCTGCATATTAAACAGTTTGAATTCGAATTCCAGGCAAGTCAATTAGAACAAGGTATTGAGTGAGGTTTCACAATTATGTAACTGTCCACCTTCAGTAGCGCCATTTCTCGGGAATTATTGGAGATGTCTAGTGTGGATTTTGTTGTTGTTATAATGATAATAATTCCACAAAAAATCGATAAATTTATTATAAAACCGATATATTACACGATATATTGAATAAAAACGTCGATATCGATAATCGCTATATCGAAACGAAAATGTTGGCATTTCGTAAAAACATTATTTATATATATATATACGTGTATATATATATATATATCGTTTCCATTTCTATATCCTCGGACGTGAGGTGGATTGCCGCCTGGACTGATTACCTGATTGGTTTTTTTTCCGAGGTTTCCGCAATTTCAGAAGACACACACTCTTTCACTCTACATTACACCACACAAACACAAACACACCCACACAGGAAACAAAACAAAAGGCGCCAAAACCAGCAACAGCCAGTTCTGAAGATGATCAATAACAGACCGAAACGTATTAACCAGGTACAGTAATATTTAACACGAAAAAGACATATAATACATATTCCGAAGTGATATAGTATTAATAGTTGTGTAATCAAGATGTATAAATAGATTTTTACTAATATTTACGAATTAAGTGATTCTAATTAATAATGTGTGTGTAAAACAATCGCGACAAATCGCGAGATGGAGTTCTAATAGCGAAATATGAACACATTTGCGAATTATTGTTCTGGTACAATTTCCTTTTCCCAAATAGCAAGTACAAGCTTATAAATTTCGTTAGATAATGCGCTTCCACCTCTTGTATTAATTCTGCTGGAATTTGATCGATACCTGAGTTAATACTCCAGTTCCAAAATAATTGTATTTTCCAAAATTTCCATTAATCTCCGCCAAGAGTACAAATCAATCTCCAACAATCTCCGCCGACATCAATTTTTAAAAAATTACAAATGATAAAATTAATCTCCATAAATATCTGCCCCTGGACATCGGTCTTAAAATACAAACTGTCCGTACAGAAGGACGTAATGTATGGTAACCACAATGATGATGACAACGATGATCACTAAAATAAAAGTAAACAAGGACACGTGCATGCAGTGGAGTCTTGTGATTGCCCCCAACTCCGTTGTTGGGGGTTGCTGACTCGACAGGCGGGGATGATCCAGCAGTTTGACTTGTGTAGCATGGCATTGGGCCAATCACCATAAAACTCAATGGCTTGTCGTTCTTATGGCCTCTCGGCGCATGCGCACTTGAGCGATATGTTACAGGCCAGTTCAAGTCTATGAACACTATAGAGTTATATATAGCCTTTATATATCAACTTACTGGGCACTATTGCTGCTTATGGACTGGAAGAGCGTGGGTTTGTATCTGGAGAGAACCTAATGATGGGAAAAAACCAGAAGTGCGGCTTCGTAGGATGACGATGTATAGCCGTGTTTCCATGCATCTAACAGAATCCCTTCTTCATGGATAAAGATGAATGGATTTAGAATCTAGACACGCTATTGCTATTTTCTCAATCCTCTGAATCTATCTTACCATGACAATGATTGTAGAGGCCTCTGGTAGAACATGTTGATTAAAAGATGTCATTGCTAGAGATAAACAAAACTAACTGTCGCTCTCGCTCGCTGTGTTCGTTGCATTTGTCTTTCGAGTCTCGTCTCGTAACTGTCGTGCGCTTCGAGTCTCGGTCATCATTCTCGAAATAGCATTTGGTCGGCGTGGAAAGATTTCGTAACTTTGAATAACATGCATCATTGAAGTAAATAACATTATAAATGTTTAATTGAGACAAAAAGACAAAACAGAACAGTATCACAATTATCAAAATATTCTGGTTCTATTATATGATATTACCTATTGTTATATAGAAAAAAAAACAATTCTCAAATAAATTTGTATTTCTAAGAAACATAAAACATAACGTTAAATAAGCGTTAATATGTTTTTACTTGTTGTATACTTGAATGGAGAAAGCTACACAACACAGAACTGCACGCATTGTATTCTTCACCTGACATAATTAGGAACATTAAATCCAGACTTTTAGATGGGCAGGGCATGTAGCACGTATGGGCGAATCCAGAAATGCATATAGAGTGTTAGATGGGAGGCCGGAGGAAAAAAGACCTTTGGGGAGACCGAGACGTAGGTGGGAAGATAATATTAAAATGGATTTGAGGGAGGTGGGATATGATGATAGAGACTGGATTAATCTTGCTCAGGATAGGGACCGATAGCGGGCTTATGTGAGGGCGGCAGTAAACCTCCGGGTTCCTTAACCCATTTAATCCCATTGTCCTATGAATAGGACGGAAACATAATTCCAGTTTATAACTGAATTTGGTGAAGAGTGTTTGCTCTCAATCAAAGATTATCAGTTCAATTGACTCAGCAATGTTTTCTGAAGGCACTCTGTCGAAGATTTTCAACAATCGCTTTGTTTATTCCCATCTAATCGCCAGTGGTTCAAGTACCTGCTTGCTGTTTTCATCATGTCTGCAGGTGTGCAGATTTATTTATTTATATTTCTGTTAGTTATATAATTCTAAATTTTCTATCATGAATTGTTGTTTGAAAATGTATATAACACCTCTATAAATTAAATCATGTCGATATTTCTATCAGTGTTCAAGATAATTGCGTTTACATTCAGTGTCATATGTATAGGACATTGGGACAATATGGATTATTTCTCTATTATGATTTTTTTCAGACAAAAGGCAACTCAACTTGCTGTCACCTGAAGAGGCAGTAGAATATCTGTATCACATATGGAATAAAGAAACAGATGAAAACGAAGTCAACTCAATTTCCGTGGCTATAATTCCCTCACCACCAGATTCCCCCAGCGATTGTGAGGATATTGATGACGACGTCATTGTGGTTCCTGATAAAACTACTGGTATGCCATCTGATACTGCAGGTACGGTTGAACTGACAATTCCGGAGGACGAAGATGTCTCTCCTGCAATTAACACCTACACTATAGAACCAACTGGAACAAATAACCAACCAGCTGTAAAGAAACAACTTCCCTAAAGTCTCCAAAATGGGAAAAATTGAATGGAAGGTGTCCTCAATATTCCGATTCTCCTGAAAAAATTCCTCTTTCAATGAAGGAATCCATAAATAATAGTCTGCAAGGGAAATCTGTCCCTGACATATTTATTTCTATATCCAACAACATTTTTGACAAAATATTAGAACAGACACAAGTATACAGTCAACAGAAAAATGACCATTCAATTTCACTCGCAAAAGAAGAGCTTATGATGTTCGTGGGTATTCTTCTTTTTAGTGGGTACCACACACTACCAAGGGAGCTCATGTACTGGGATCGTTCTCCAGATTGCAGTGTGGAAATTGTTGCTGACTGCATGTCACGTAATAGATTCCAAGACATAAAAAAGAACAATTTCAATGACAACAACAGCGTTGACAAAGAAGACAGATATTACAAAGTGAGGAGGCTATATGATTTAGCTAATGAATCTCTGAAGAAATATGGGGTTATTTTGTGAAAAGTTATCAATTAACGAAAGGATGGTGAAGTATTATGGCAGGCACACACTTAAAAAATATATGAGGGAAAAACCAGTAAAATTTGGGTACAAACTCTGGATGCTATGTAGTTATGATAGTTATCCTTTACAGATTTTGCCATGCCATGGAAAAAAGGACAACAGTCATGAATCATTGTGATTTAGAGTTGCAAAATCGCTTCCATCCGTAATTGAAAGTCCTAAATAGCTTGTTATTTGTAATGAATAACTTCTTGACATCCTACAAACTTGCTGTCATGATGAAAGAAAAAGATTTCTTTGTGACAGGAACTGTTCGGGAAAATCGCATTGAAAAATGTCCACTCAAACCATCTTCCGAAATAAAGAAAAAGAAAAGAGGGGCTATGGACAAATGTTTGGATACAAATAATAATATTGGCATAGTTCGCTGGAATGATAACAAAGTTTTAGCAGTTGTCACCAGTTTTGAATCCCTCGACCCTAAAGGAGAAGTGCAATGAAGGACAAAAGGCTCAAGAACTAACATGGCAATCCCACATTGCATTAGTTCCCACAATAAGCACAAGAATGGAGTTGACCTCTTCGATAACCTGGTGGTTGTATACCAAATCCGGATTCGAGGCAAGAAGTGATACTTCCCTATATTCACAAATGTCTTGAACACCATGATGGTAGTATCCTGGAAGCTCTACACTACTGCTGAGCTGGGTACTCATGACCTGCTTATGTTTCGAAGCGAGTAAGTAATCAACATATTTTATGATATTAGTAACCATATGACATACAATGCATTTATTATTATTATTACTATTATTATTATTATTATTATTATATTATTATTATACAATTTTCTTGAAGAGTAGTGGTACACCGAAACCCAGACCAGGACCACATCGAAAAGAAAATGTCTTATGGATGTCAAACTCGACAACATTGGGCATTTCATAGCAAAAAATCCATCAGGAAAACAACTTCGGAGTGCCTAGGGAAAGCCAAAAACAATGTGTGTGAAGTTTAAAAGGAGGCTCTGCATCAAATATTTTGAGAAATATCACAAATTGTAAAATTAATGGATGAAGATGTGAAAGAAAATGTTTCTTAGTAACGTAAATTAATATACTAGTAGATTTTTCATATAGTCTATATAGTCATATAGACAATTTTTTTTTTCGAAAATCCAGTTTGTACATACTCAATGTATCTGAGTTCGTTTAGTAATAAAATAAAATAAATTATGATATGCTATTTTGGGTCTTAATGGGTTAAAAGCCATTAAGTAAGTAAGGTTGTATACTTGATTTCAAACATACGAAAAGAAAATTCCTAGCCTTTTAATAAGGGCCTAGTAATTAAAAAAGTTGGGAAACGGATTATTATACTCTGAAAGGTAGAGATGATGTTTCAAATAGGCTACTTGATTGTTTATACATAATACAACAGTTGCCAAAGTAGATAAAAGTTCAGTCTGGTATAAACAACTGTGGCGATTTAAGGCTGCTTGACGTTCGAGAGTTGATCACGTGCGAAGTCCCGACGACGTCTTGAAACACTCACAAGCAGTCTTTACGTCAACGACGGACGCGACATATACAACATTGTCGTGCGGGTTTTCGGCTTTGCAGGCGCTGTTAGTCTTTACTTTCTCGATCGTTGGTTCAACTCTAGTCATTGCTCCACAGATTTTTTGCCGACTCCCGTCGATACACTCTGACATACTAGTGCCAGTTACACAAATTGAAAGGGATGTTAATTAAATCGAGATGAATTTTATTGAGGACAGTCAATGACTTAAATAGCAAGTACTTTGCATAGGAAACCAACCTACCATCCAACCTACCATAAAATTCCCAATATTATGCAATTTATTTAATTTATTTTCGAACATCCATTTCCCTTTTCTTTTCCTTTCTTTCACAGTTTCTCACAAATTATGTTCGTTCTAAATTTTATTATTTTCTTTTCACTCATTTTTATTTTCTCCTCTTTTCTTACTTCCACATTATCTTCCTTTCTTCCTTCACCATCCCTTTAGGCTATTCTCAATTTCGCGGGCTCAGAATGACAAGATTCTATCTGGCATTTTTAGCAAAACTGAGATTTTTGTTGCATTGAATTCTGCTACTTCATAGCTACGTATTTACCACCTAAATTATATGTTCATATCTCAATTATTGTTTGTGATAAAGTTAGTTTGAAAAGGTTCTAATTCTGTACCGAGTTCTTTCATGAAAGTTACAAAGGTTCTATATGCATGTTTCTTCTTGAATCAGGTAAACCAACGTAATCAACATTATGCTTTTAAAATTATAGGTCATGGTGAAGTATGAAATTTATCATTGACTACCATTTATCAATTTTGATTTTATTGGGGTAACTGCACAATATAAATATAGACTAGGCGTACTTTGAAACCACAATATTGTTGCAAGAATAATTTCACTGGGATTGGTAGCACTGGTACATTTCTTCTGCTGTGTTACGTTACCTATTGCTCATTTGTCATTGTTTATTACCATATCAGGCCGTTTTTTATGCCGTGTATATGTTATTTAATCATTTTCTCGTCGTAATAATAATAATATGTTAAGTGGTAAGAGAATGGTAGAAATGGTCTTAGCGAACCATTGCAATAATTAAAATTCAGACGACGATTATGTACTAGGATACAATCATTTAATCAAGAAACAGTGGAGATATTCCAGAGAATTTTCCTGTAGGTATGAAGTTCCAAAATAGAAGGTAAGTAAGGTTTCAACAATTATTAAAGACAGTAATTCAGCGGATATATTAATTCTTAATTTTCATCTTGGTTGTCAACAAAACAGAATGGTGCTAATTTTACCCTGTGTTAAGGTTAATTATGACATTTTACGTTCAATACATGTTAAACAATGACTTTAACTACTTAAAAGTCCAGAAATGTTTTTAAAAATTTTATCTGCATTGATTTTATTAATAACCAAACTTTAAAATGCTTTCCTGTAAAATTTACTAAACACTAGATAGAACCTTGTCATTCTGAACCAGCGATTTGTATTTTCATTTTCTCTGTTATATTACGTTTATGATTTCCTGTTCACACTCTCTATTCAGTGTCTCCCTTCCTTCTCCGATTTCAAACCTATTTTCTCTATTTTTCTTCTTTCCTTCCTTTTTAACTAATCCCTGTAATGGCTGAGAGGTCAGATCTTCAGTCTGACATGCAAGCAGCCCAGTTTCGACTCCCTGCCAAGCCCAGGATTTTTTTATTGACACTTGTAGCGGACAAGGTTTCAGTTGGAGTTACCTCGGGGTTCTCCCGTGTCTTCATACTACACGTCTACAGCATTCCGTCAACATCTCTTCACTCCGTCATCATTCCCCGAACGCCGGCCGGTGACGCATGGAAGGGTCTTGCCTACAGAAGATTGGAGTTACTTAAAACCTGGTTACGCAGCGAACCTTAGTATAGTCAGCCGGTGTAGATTTGGGAATGTGACTAGCTTGAGGGTCAGCGCAAAATAGATCTTGAAAGATCGCAGTACTGTTCTCCCCTCTAGAGACTCAATTCAATATAAATTCCTTTTTGACGAAAAACTACTGTACTCGACTTACAAGCAGAAAAAAATAGTTACATCTTACACTAACATGAAAGATTTTGATGAAGGATGGGTGGAGCGGAGAAAAATTCTCTCCGGCATCGGTACTTGAACCAGGATTTTCAGTTCTACGTGCTGACGCTTCATCCATTCTTCATCATAATATGGTAATGCAAAATCCCTGCACGGAAATATCATATGTACTTCGGTACATCACAATAATGTGTTTTGCGTATACTGGGTGTTTTTTCGGGGCTGGTGTTACTAACTTTCACGGATGATGGGGAAGGACACATGTATCAATTTGAGATCAGGAACCATGGTCCGCAAATGACCGAGTCGAAATTTATAAGCAAAAATAGTTGTGTGGAAATAAAATAATTTTATGTCTCTGTACACCTTATTTATGTGTATTTATCTGTACATCTTACACATACTGTATTCATCTGACGTTGTTTACATTGTCTACCTACAGTATTCCATTCAGTGCGCTGTCTGAGTGATGGGGACAGGAAACTACACTAAAGCAATACAAATGGCGTAATGTGTAACGGACATGGTCGGTCCTGATATGCACGTCTGTAGACAGCAGTGTATGTGTACAAGTTGCAGTGTCCAGTCGATCAGCCTTAGTGAAATGGAGGAATACACGAGAGCGGAATAACATCTTTCCACGACAGTTCCAAAGGTTAAGGAAAGGAGGGCACGTGGTGCTAAATTTCATTTCCACACAACTATTTTTGCTTATAACTTTCGACTTAGTCATTTCCGGACCAGGGTTCCTTATCTCAAATTGATACATGTGCCCTTCCCCATCATCCCTATAAATTAGTAACACCAGCCCGGAAACACCCTGCATAATCACTTAGTGATTTAAGGCGGCGCTCATTCCGTCGGATCCCGGCAACTTAGTCACTCGTAATGAGTGCACCTCTGCATGTAGTGTTTTGGACATTGTGCCACTGTCACACATCTGTAACACAGTGCATAAGGGTTGGCCACTAAAGGGAAACTAAGAGGTGGGACTTAAACTGAGAGGATTCAATCCGGTATCGGAACTGGAATCCGATGTGGTTTAGTGTATAAATCGTCAGCATGTTGAGCTGAAAACCCGGGTTCGAGTCCCAGTGCCAGAGAGAATTTTTCTCCGCTCCACCCATGCTTCATCACATGGTAGTGCAGAATTTCTGCACGAAAATATCATACGTACTTCGGTACATCACAATAATATGAAAGATTTTCCTGTAAACTCTGACGTTACTCGTGGTACCGTGGAAAAAGTGTAAGATGAGCTTTGTGGCTCACAATTTCCACTCGATTATTGTCGTTACATTGTGTATTTAATGTAGGTTACTCATCAATATTCAGAATGAGGATGGCAAAATGCCCCAACCAATCTCTAAGCCAGGAACACACATTTCACACTACCATCCCTGTATTAAGCTCACAGTGTCGATCGGTCCACAAATTATTAGAATCATCTCATAGCCAATTGGCTAGCCTTCTAAATTCAAAAACACATACTACCTATGGTTTTTAAAGACGCTACGACAAATGTAAGGATGAGCCCTAAAATATAAGGGCTACGGACCTACATGGCATGTCGCGGCTTCAAAAATCTCTCCATCTCTTCCTTGGTCGTCCCTCGTCTCTTCGTACTTGAGGCCTACATTCTGTTTATCACTCAGGGAGTCTGTCGCGGTATGGCATAGTTGCGCCCCGCGGTCAATTCGGAGGCCTAGGCATGGCATAGTTGCGCCCCGAAGAAATCAGGTAGCAGAATGGACATGGCATAGTTGCGCCCCGATGGGCATAGTACACACGAAAGTGATTGTCATAAAATAAATAAATTACTTAAAAATATTACAGTGGTAGCTGCATTTTTAAGAACATCTGTCTATTTTACCGCTTCTGAATTCCTCGATCACGTGGTTTAAAAAACGGAGCTTATCGATATCGATGGTCCATCGATAATAACTGCATAAACAGTAGAAAAACAGTCAATAAAGTACTACCAACTTCATGGTGTTCATTTTAATGGTAGGTTATCGATAATCACTGCGTAAACAGTAGATAAACAGTCAATAAAGTACTGCCAATTTCATGGTGTTCATTTTAATAGTAGGCTATCGATAATCGCTGCATAAACAGTATAAAAACAGTCATTAAAGTACTGCCAACTTCATGGTGTTCATTTTAATGGTAGGCTATCGATAATCACTGCATAACAGTAGAAAAACAGTTAATAAAGTACTGCCAACTTCATGGTGTTCATTTTAATGGTAGGCTATCGATAATCACTGCATAATCAGTAGAAAAACAGTCAATAAAGTACTGCCAACTTCATGGTGTTCATTTTAATGGTAGGCTATCGATAATCACTGCGTAAACAGTAGAAAAACAGTCAATAAAGTACTGCCAACTTCATGGTGTTCATTTTAACAGTAGGCTATCGATAATCACTGCATAAACAGTAGAAAAACAGTCAATAAAGTACTGCCAACTTCATGGTGTTCATTTTAATGGTAGGCTATCGATAATCACTCCATAAACAGTAGAAAAACAGTCAATAAAGTACTGCCAACTTAATGATGTTCATTTTAATGGTAGGCTATCGATAATCACTGTATAAACAGTAGAAAAACAGTTAATAAAGTATTAGCAACTTCATGGTGTTCATTTTAACGGTATCGATAATGGATATTAAATCGAATAAGGAATCAATAATGTTGGTTGATTAGGAGGCTCGAGTTTCCGTAGTGTCTTTTTCTCTATTTCATCGGGGCGCAACTATGCCATGCCCATTTTTTCTACCTGATGGAAACGGGGCGCAACTATGCGCCACAAAACAGGAACCCTTTTTCATATACTGCAATTTATCTGGCTATGGGACGCCCGTCTGTCCATGTCCCTCCTATTTTTATGTTTTATGAGGGCGAAGAATTAAAAGCAATTGCCACAAAGTTGGACGTTATATGATTCTTATTTTTATAAGACGACAGTCGATTTTTTCTAATTTCATCGTTGTCATGGTTACAAAAATAGGATTATACATCAAGAGACTATTTAAAACTAGAGACTTTTTTTGCCAAAGAGCGATGTGTTTTTTATAGGGTGTGAGATGAGTAAACGCAGATTTATTGTCCTCGTAGAATATGAGGAACAATCGCTTCACAAAGTCAAGGATTTCCCTTTAATTTCCTTCAACTTCCCGGAGCGGCGGCTTGCCTTACATTCAAGATTTATGACCTCTCCTACTAAGAAAGGAAATTTCGTTTTATAGCAAAACTGTTCTACGCATGAACGCGTTCGCGACCCTCTGTATTTACAATGTTGCCGAAAGGAACACATGTAGTTTGTATTGTAACTAATTCATATCTAACAAATGCTGGAATAAAGGGCTGAAAACGCCATGTATCTTCAGAAATAAGCACACGTTTTGTTCAAAATATCGATAGTTGTGGAATTTTCAGGTGGCCTCCTACTACAAGAATCGGCGTTCGATATTAGGATAAATTAGCGCTAAGGGATTTTTCTCTACACACTGTTTTATTATTATTATTATTATTATTATTATTATTGTTATTATTATTATTCTTTTTTAAATAAAGAATCCTGTTCCTAATTGGTGATTATCGTTTCCTTCCCCATAATACGACAAATAATCTCCTATTTGTGTTATGCCATTCCCATCTAACCTAACCTCCTGTACTCCCACAAAGTCTATTCTATATCTAGCTAGTTCTTTTGCTACTAATGTTACCCCTCCTGTTCTATATAGACTTGTAACATTCCAAGTACCAAATCTCAAAACCTTATTCCTTTGCTGTGGTCGTGCCAGAGAATCAGTCCCATTCCGAGGTTTATTTGAAGGATTCGTAACAAGCTGTTTTTTACGGTGATGGGTTGCTACCCCTTCGCCCAACCCCCAAGCTGAAGGACCACCCCTCATTGGCTGTCCGCGAGTGCTTATTCAATATATTCACAGCTACCCTCCATATCTGGAGGCCATCTCCTCGATCCGCAACCTGAGGACGCGCCATGCCGTGGTGATAGGGACCCACAATAATAATAGTAATAAATAATAATAATAATAATAATAATAATAATAATAATAATAATAATAATACTTACTTACTAGCTTTTAAGGAACCCGGAGGTTCATTTCCACCCTCCCATAAGCCCGCAATTGGTCCCTATCCTGAGCAAGATCAATCCAGTCTCTATCATCGTATCCCACCTCCTTCAAATCAATTTTAATATTATCTTCCCATCTAGGTCTCGGCCTCCCCAAAGGTCTTTTTCCCTCCGGCCTCCCAACTAACACTCTATATGCATTTCTGGAGTTAGTTAGTGGGGTTTAAAAAGGGCGCGTCAGCATCTATGGCTATTTGCGCCCTTATCTAAAATTCTTTACAGAACAGAGACTATACAATAATCAGAATGCTTAAAGAACTAAAAAACGTTGTCACGATTAAAACGAGGTATACAAATGCAGTTTCAACAGGGTGATGCATAAAACATTATAAAAATCTGACCTTAACTAGTATTTAAAAAGAGACAAAATAACAATACAAATGGTACCATAAATAAGTTATCTGGCGTATTTCTAAAATACTCGGATGTAAAATGTCCGAATGTCAAGTTTGTTAAAAAACTTATATACTAAATAACAAGTGTAACCTCCGGATGTAAAGGGTCCGGAGGATAATTAAAACGGGCCAAAAACTAAATTACCCTGTCAAGTCCAGTACTCGATAAAAATCTCAGGACTGCATATGTACAATTAAAATCATTTCCAACATTTCTGGATTCGCCCATAAGTGCTACATGCCCTGCCCGTCTCAAACGTCTGGATTTAATGTTCCTAATTATGTCAGGTGAAGAATACAATGCGTGCAGTTCTGTGTTGTGTAACTTCCTCCTTTTCTCCTGTAACTTCATCTCTCTTAGAACCAAATATTTTCCTAAGTACCTTATTCTCAAACACCCTTAACCTATGCTTATTTCAAGGTTTCGTAACAAGCTTTATTTTACGGTGATGGGTTGTTAGCCCTTCTCCCAACCCCCAAGCTGGAGGATCGCCCCTCATAGGCTGTCCGCGACTGCTTATTCAATATATTCACAGCTACCCTCCATATCTGGAGGCCGTCTCCTCGATATTATTATTATTATTATTATTATTATTATTATTATTATTATTATTATTATTATTATTATTATTATTGTGTGCAGTTCTGCGTTATGTAACTTCCTCCATTCTCCTGTAACTTCATTCCTCTTAGCCCCAAAAATGTTCCTAAACACCTTATTCTCAAAGACCCTTAATCTCTGTTCCTCTCTCAAAGTGAGAGTCCAAGTTTCACAACCATAAAGAACAACCGGTAATATAACTGTCTTATAAATTCTAACTTTCAGATTTTTTGACAGCAGTCTAGATGACAGGAGCTTCTCAACCGAATAATAACAGGCATATCCTGTATTTATTCTGCGTTTAATTTCCTCCCGAGTGTCATTTATATTTGAAGAGTCCACTGCAAGAATGATGGTTGTCACTTTCTTGTCGAAAATGAACCAAGACTGTCAATGCATAGGTTTAGACATATAGCATGAACATAGAGAGTTATGTGGCATTAACACTGATAGTCATTGTCCAGTAATGATCGGAAAATCTCAGTTAAACTTTGAGCGCTAAGCATTTGAAACTTTCAATTGCGTCTCCTGCAAAATTTGTTCCAAATAATATCCATCATTCTTACAATGGACTCTTCATGTGTTACTGTTGCTCCAATATATTTGAAATGTTCCACCTCTGCTATAGATAAATTTCCAATTTTTTATTTCAATTTCGTACAATATTCCGGTCACGAGACATAATCATATACTTTGTCTTTTCGGGGTTCACTTCCAAACTTATCGCTTTACTTGCTTCAAATAAAAAAATCCACATCTAATTAAAAAATCAAATGTGAAAATAATAGCCTACTCTAAATCATATATATGTATTAGCAGAAACAAAAATGATAGTAGCATAGACGAAAGCAGTCAAAATTGCGCAAAAAAGTGTTGACAAATTTCTGAGCGTACCCGTGCCACATAAACAAATAATGGCTGAATAACAGGCGTTCAGTCCTGCTTTGTGTGTTGGAGATCTCTACGGATTACTTTCCAACAACAGAACGAATTTATTTCCTGGAATTTACTTTTGAAAACAATACAAATAAATAAATACAAATGGTTTGAATTCTGCGGGATATGTCAACACTTGTGTAATGTGGAACTGGCTCAATAACGGAAATGTTATTTATTCTGTCGTATTTCTAAATTGCTATTCAACCTGGGATAAAAAATATAAGTTGTCCAATCACGAATCTGGATGCAGTAACAGTTAAAGTAAAAAATTCGCTTTTGAAAAAAATTAATATTAGATTAGTAAACAGTTACATAACTATCTACAAAGGACGGTTTTCGTGATAGACTGGGACATTGTTTGGTTTGAGTGGTTCTCATTTTGATCACCTGTTGTAAAGTTTGGTTAGTCATAGTGTTTTGTTTAGTTTTATGGCCTACTCAACATGATTTACATAATTCTTTGTCACAAGTTTCTAGTGCACGAAAGAAGTGTAATAAACAGTTAAAAGACATGAAACAGTTGAATGAGTAAAATGTAAACACAGTCATACATAAAATTTAAGATTCGGAATATGTAAATTTTAATAGAGGGTGTAAATGAAAAACAATAAATAAAGTTTTAAAAGTATATGATGTCTCGTGACCAGAATATTGTACGGAATGGAAACATAAAAATTGGAATTTATCTTTCGAAGAGGTGGAAAAATTCAAATATCTTGGAGCAACAGTAAGAAATATAAATGACACTCGGGAATAAACTAAACACAGAATTAATATGGGGAATGCCTGTTATTATTCGTTTGAGAAGCTTTTGTCATCTAGTCTTCTGTCAAAAAATCTGAAAGTTAGAATTTATAAAACAGTTATATTACCGGTTGTTCTGTATGGTTGTGAAACTTGGACTTTCACTTTGAGAGAGGAACAGAGATTAAGGGTGTTTGAGAATAAGGTTCTTAGGAAAATATTTGGGGCTAAGAGAGATGAAGTTACAGGAGAATGGAGAAAGTTACACAACGCAGAGCTGCATGTATACTTCACCTGACATAATTAGGAACATTAAATCCAGACGTTTGAAATGGGCAGGGCATGTAGCATGTATGGGTGAATCTAGAAATCATAATGAGTGTTAGTTTGGAGACCGGAGGGAAAAAGAACTTTGGGGAGTCCGAGATGTAGATGGAGGGATAATGTTAAAATGAATTTGAGGGAAGTGGGATATGATGATAGAGAGTGGATTAATCTTGCACAGGATAGGGACAGATGTCGAGGTTATGTGAGGGCGGCAATGATCCTGCGGGTTCCTTAAAAGCCATTTGTAAGTAAGTAAGTAAGTAAGTAAGTAAGTAAGTAAAGTGTACTGTCACACCTTGTACGCCTGAATAACTTTTTTCGAACATCGGTGTCATATTGTATGGTTTATCTCCAACTGCTTTTGTATAAAACTTTTTTTGTAAAGCCAAAGTTTAAGAAGTTATTAGCAATATTCCATACTTACTGTTGACACTGTATAACAACTTATACTTATAAGGAGTATGCTAAGGAGGGACTGTTCGCATTGCATAATATATTTATAAAGAGTATTCTAAAGAATTTAAATTGTTAAATTTTGTACTTACTTTTCTATTTTTGAATCCTTCAGGTCTCAAAACAAAAAAAAATACAAAACATTCTTATAAATTTAAAGAACATATTCATGACTTGAAAATGGATATGACCATTCATATTTTAACTAAATTATTAACCCAGATAAGACTGACGTCCTATATATAGGACACCGGACGTTTTATTTTTTTAATATTGTTGTGTAAGATTTTCATAGTCGGCAATCATGATACCATAATCCTTATGTGTTATAAATTGCCTCCAATTTTTTTCTTATGTTCAGTCTGCCATAGTCATCGTTGTAAACATATTTGTGTGAGTCATGGCTGTGGAGCAGAACATGTTGTTCTCGAAGTCGGTATATATCACACGCTATAGGTATAATGCTCTTCATATTGATAGGGCATACTCGTATGATATACTTCGTATATAATAATTAATAATTAGATTCAATTTTTGATTTAGTGTGATGCTATATCATGGTAAAGTTAGGCGTACTACATGTAGTACGTCAGTCATAAAAGGGGACATTTCTTGAGACTGATTGTACTTATGTTATTATAGGGGGTTTTCACTATATGAAGCCTCACAAATGATTCAGGACGACCAAGTTGCTATACCTAAGTGCAATAACATTTGCATCACCATTTTATTACCAAAAAATGCGTGTGGTAACGTAACTGATGAGGATTCTGGTGATGCAAATAACCCTACAATTGACAGTATGCCTGGTAGTCAGTTGCGTGTTGAGACGGAAGTAGCCGTCAACACCCAAGGAGAAGGAATGGATGATTATGACGACGAAAGTCAAAATGGTGATGATGAACATAGTAAAGGCGATGGTGAGAATGGCAGTAGAAATACTATCAGCAACCGATATACAGATGAACAGAAAGGATAATAAATTTCAATTGGGAAGAAGTTGACATACAGCAGGGAAATACTATATTTTTCAATTTCCGTGAACCCGGTGCACACAGTTTCAAGATACTCTAGAAATTTGAAGAAGAAAATATTAGTGAAATAGCCCAATATCATATATTAGTACAACAAAAATATGGGTGGACCAAAACATCAATCTATATTTTAGTTTCTATTTTATTTTACTTATTTATTTTTATTATTATTATTATTATTATTATTATTATTATTTATTTTAATATTATATCTGAACTGCGACCGAGCACGAGCGCTGCTCATTCGGTCTCAAATTTTGTTAATACTACTGTATCTTCTTTTTATATTGCTTGTATTATTTTATTTCTATTTCTCTTGTTTGTTTCATAATTATATTTCTTTATTCTGTATATTTAAATTTAAATAAAAAAATACAAAACATCTATTAGAAGCAAGAAATGTACTTTAGTCTGCATTGACGTAGCAGAACAAAATGCATGGCAACTATACAAGATAAACTCCAACAAAAAACTCGATCATCTTGCATTTCGCAAACGTCTTGTCTTATCTGTTCTCGAATCCACTGCTCGACATGTACAGTCAAGCGGTAGACCAGCGGTCATCAACTCACTGCACTCTCGGGCCATCGTCTCTTACCCGCAGGTGCATTTGTGGCTGCTGGCGGGTATGCTCTACCTAGTCCTGCTGCACTTACTCTTTACCCATTTCAGCGAGTGCTGACGCCTACTGCTGTAGACCATCTCGTCTAAGACTGAGCAAAAAGATACAAGGTTTGATGGAAGTAATCATTTTGTGGTATCTCAAGAAAAACGAACTCGATGCAGACAGTGTCACACAAAGACAACAATAATATGTATGAAGTGTGATGTTGGTGTACATGTAAAATGTTATATCACGTATCACACACCATAAATATTCTCGAAAAATACAATAATCTTATTGTGTGTGAGTGATATTATAATTTTGTGTTAATTTGATGTATTGTTAAGCTAAACAATTGATATATATTAGTGCTAAAACGATTTATGTCATATAATATTTTTGCATGGGGATATGACTGACGTCCTATATATAGGACACTGAAAATCTCGGATACTATCAACATAAAAAATTTAAAAACAGCTTTGTTATGTTATATCAATTACAATTAAATAATTCATACAAAAAATCGTATATTTTTTTTAACAAAAAATGATTCAGTCTTATCTGGGTTAATTTCGGTACAGAATATAACGCAAGAAAAACCATGAAAAACAATTTAACATTATTCTGTATTTTGTGCCATGTGTTGATATTAGTTCGCTGAATGTGTTCACAGAATGGCCCCTACTCAGCCAAACAATTCATAAATCAGTCTCGGAATTGATTAATGTTCAATTGATCTTTCGTATATCATGCTTAATTTTTCGTTTTAACTTTTCCCAGGTTTCCTATTGGATTGAGGTTAGGAGATCTCGTTGGCCATTCAATAATCATTGTTATTTACTTGTTTTTTTCTTCAGTTTTTGTCCGTTACATTGTCCTCTTATCCTCATTGTGATAAACATTTCTATTTGTTATGCACCATATATGCAAATAAATATGTAGTCTACTAGCTGTTAAAACTTAACTGAAGAATACTGCCACAGAACCTTTTAAGTGTAGTGTAAATATTCTTAATTTAAATATGTATTGTATTGATTAAGGCTGGTTGAGTGGAAGAGAAGGCCTTATGGCCTTAACTCTGCCAGCGAAAATAAAAAACATTATTATTATTATTATTATTATTATTATTATTATTATTATTATTATTATTATATAGATTTATTGGGACCATAAATGAGACTTTTTTTAATAATAGTTAATGGTAAAGAATATGAACATATTCCGAATCTCAGCGTTAAGCAATCTGATGGCATCACGGTGTTCCGAATTTCAACGAAGACGTCACTGATGCTCCACCGGTGCCGCACCGGTTCCATGAGCTTGCAGAGGTGGTGGCAGTATCCATCAGCCGCCATCAGTGAATCTGATTGGTTCTTGCATATGGCGGGAATTAGCAGACGAATGACAACTAAGAAGTAATTAGCAACATTCCATACTCATTGTATGGCCTTAACTGCACCAGAATAAACAAATAAATAAATAAATAAATAAATAAATAAATAAATAAATAAATAAATAAATAAATAAATAAATAAATAAATAAATAAATAAATAAAATCTGCACTGCTGTGTCATGGCGGTGTGTTCTGCTGCATTGTTTGTAATGAGCACAACGTAAAAACAATATGTTAATGGATTATGAGCGAACATGTCAGCGGACCAGTTATTACTACTGATTCAAGAAATCAATTGTTTATGCTCTCTTTTCTTTGAACGAGATGATAGTACGAAAACTTCGCAAAACCTTGCTAGCGTAGCACAGACAATAATTTGTACAGCCGCCATGATAGCCATCGAACCCAGTTTTGTTCCTATTTCGCTGCAGCGTGACGTCATTGATGTCCACCGGTCCGGTGAGATTCGGAATACGCTGTATGATTTTGTAAGTTTTGAGACCTAAATTATCCTGAAAATGAAAAAATAAAAACATGTGACATTTAAAACAAAACACACTCCTTGGCATACTCTTTATAAATGGATAGAACAGAATTAAAGAAAGCACAACATATTTCTTTCTCCACACCTAAATTATTATAACTTTATTATAGAGTTTCTTCATCGAATTAAAAATAGAAGAGTTACAAGCAATATTTCGTACTTCTTACTCACTCTTTATTACCTACTATTTTTATGTTATTCTATGACATAGATTGGAATACCGTTAAACCATCAAAGATGCAATAACTACAGGAAATTAAAAATGTTGAACTTTGACGTAAAAGTAATCTTTGTCGGAATGCCTTGATCTCATTTCAGATGAAAAGCAATTTGAGGTCCACAGAAGAAAGTAAAATGCTTTATAAGACAAAATGGTCTCCACGTAAAGAGCAGAAGAGAAACGAACATAGAGAAAGAGAAAGAGAGAGAGATAGAGAGAGAAGGAATGTCTATTAACAGACTTAATACACATCTTTATGAAAAACGTTTAATGAAAAGCCAGCGACAAAAGTTACAACACTGAGAAGTGTGAACGATGTTAAAAGATTTCTGTGGTTGTAATCACTTTGCTTCAATAGCTCGTCAGTACGAGTTCTAAAAAAAATCGCTGCGTCTGTATACAAATGTATGTTTACTTATGAAATCAGCAGACAAAAGAAGGATTTCTCTACAGTAGGAAGCCTGTACCATCCATCACATCAAGACTGCCACATCACTATACAAAATTCCTTACAAGACATAAATATTCCCTGTTCTGGAAACTGCAGATTCTAGGGTCGCACTGAAACATTTCCAGGAGCTCCAATATTACTGCCTCATCCATTTTTATTTTATTATATAATGTACATAGAGTTTGCTTTAAAATTGGAAACCATAAAAAAGTTAACGCTGTGGTGTATAAAATTAAATTTAGAAGACTAGTGCTGGGTTACAAGAACGTACTTACTGGTTTTTCAATCTATGCGCTTATTTGCTAAGTATAATTCTAAGGAAGCAATCACTTCTTACAAACGTTCACCGTGGTCCGAGGTTCAACTCAAGAATCTTGTAGGCCTATCTATTCGAATACAAAGAACGAGATTTATAAGTGAACAAACATTGAAAGACACGATGATTATGATGAAAATGATATAATAATAATAATAATAATAATAATAATAATAATAATAATAATAATTATTATTATTATTATTTTTATTATTATTATTTTATTTTATTTTACTTAACGACGCTCACAACAGCCGAGATTATATCAGCGTCGTCGGTGTGCCGAAATTTTGTCCCGCAGGCATTCTTTTACATGCCAGTAAATTTACTGACATGAGCCTGCCGCGTTTAAGCATATTTAAATGGGGTCGAACCTGCAATCTCGGGAACATAAGGCCAGCATTCTGGCGACTGCGCACTCAGGCCAACATAATAATTTTATTTATTTATTTATTTATTTATTTATTTATTTATTTATTTATTTATTTATTTATTTATTTATTTATTTATTTGTTTGTTTGTTTCTTTGTTTGTTTGTTTCTTTGTTTATTTATTTATTTATTTGTGTGCTGAACAACAGCCAGAGGCCACTCAGGCCGACATAATAATTTTATTTATTTATTTATTTATTTATATATATATTTATTTATTTATTTATTTATTTATTTATTTGTGTGCTGAACAACAGCCAGAGGCCAATTATAGTTCAGTATAATACAAAAACAGAAGATACAAAGGTGCAAGAATAGATAAAAAATATCTTAAATTAACTAAAACATTCATAAATAAAATTGAGAACAAGGACAGTAAATACTAATAAACTAAACTATACTTTAAAAGGATCTAAATTGTTTCCATGCAAATTGGCATATTTTATGCATCTACAGACTAGAGATAATAATAATAATAATAATAATAATAATAATAATAATAATAATAATAATAATAATAATAATGATAATAATAATAATAATAATAATAATAATAACATGAAGCAAATTACACGCCAATTTATATTCCTGTTAATTCATCTAAAAATGGAAGAAAGTTACGTTAAAAATAATGTAGTATCCAGGGAAGAAAAACACATATCAATATGCATAAAGCTCGCTCTTCAAAGAAAGAAAAAAAATCAATATACGCCTAAATGCAGTCGGTGCGCACACCATACCAGGCTAACAATAAGAAATAGCCTATTACATACCTTGGAAATAGGCTATAAAATTTTCCAGTCGATTTTCTGTGATAAAATCAATTTTTGAAATGAGTCCATTTTAGTATGATATACTTTTATGGACAAGATCATTTCTCCCATAAACGGCGTGCGGGCCATTGGTTGCTAGCCTGGGGGGAAGACACTGGGGATCTGGCACGGTAGGTTGGACGCAGTCTCTTTTTCTTCTTGGCCGACTTTGAATGTTTTCCCCATATCTCTGTCGGGATCTGACATGCGTACCTTCGTCTTTACATAGCTCATGCCATTGACTCCATCACGTTTATGGACCATTTGTCGGATATTACCGAGGACGAACAAACAAGCTGAATTCGTCTCTTACATCGCATTCCATGCACTGGGGTCTATTCTGATTACTATCCTGTATAAACCGCCCTCCTGTAGTTATGTAAAGAGAAAATTTATGATAGCATATGAGGCGTAAGGGAGATTTCTGAGACGGTGAAGGGATGGAAACTTGAAGTGGTTTAAAAAGTAAGGTAAGTAAGCATACTAGAAACATAATATCTTTTGGAACTGTGTAGAAATTTTGCTTTTCAGTTATTATAAAACGTAAAACGTTTTCCTTGAAAATATTCAACATGATTCATACACAATGAATAGTATTTAATTTAATTTTAGTAAAAGTTTATATAAAAGGCGGCCGGGTAGCTCAGTTGGTAGAGCAGCTGGCTACGGACTGAAAGGTCCAGGGTTCGATCCCAGGTGGTGACAGGATTTTTTCTCGTTGCCAAACTTTCAGAACGGCCCCGAGGTTCACTCAGCCTCCTATAAAATTGAGTACCGGGTCTTTCCCGGGGGTAAAAGGCGGTCAGAGCGTGGTGCCGACCACACCACCTCATTCTAGTGCCGAGGTCATGGAAAGCATGGGGCTCTACCTCCATGCCCCCCAAGTGCCTTCATGACATGTTACGGGGATACCTTTACCTTTTTACCTTTTAAAAGTTTATATAAAAATTAGTATTGACGTAGAAGTTTAAATATAACTAGTGGCTTGTGCAGCAAATGCTGCAAACTAAGTTCATTAGAAGTTCAAATTAAAATTTTTCAAAATTATTTCCATTGAAGAATACAGACATTTTGGAAGTTATTTGCTTCCATAATAATAATACATATCCCTCTGAATGGTTTTCTTTGTGCTAGATATTTTTTATTGAACCTATACATCTTCAGTTCTGGAGTTTCATTAAATATATGGAAAAGACCTATACCACTTGATTAATAACTATAAATATATTTCATTTTTAATAACAATATTATCTTACTTAAGTTTTGTATAGACTACTATATAGCCGTCACTCAGTAAATATGATAGAAATGAAGATCTAACTTCAGATATTCTCTACGCCTACTTATATAACCCCAAAAGCTTTCACTTTCAAATCATCAATAAAGCATCAATCTGTATAATAAGTTACAAATACTCACATCATGGCATTCACTATAATAATATTTCATTTTTAATGGTAATAATGTCATCAAACATGTTTAAGTTTTGTAGTTTTTAATATCCAATACACTGACAGCTGTACTCAGAAAATTACACACCAGAGAATCTAACCTCTAAAAATCTTGAAGTTCTTAATAACCAATATTACAGAAATATTCTGAAAAGGTTACACAAATGAAGACCGACATATTGGTATTATGTCAGAGAATCTGAGCCATCTCAACTCTAAATATGTCGTAGCCTTCGTGTGATATTGTTTATTGTAGTGTGTTTGTGTTTTGTTTTATTCTCTAAAGTTCATTCCAGATGTCCTGGGAGAGAGAGTCACAGACATTACGTGACCTTCAACTGAATGTCGCCACGCCATTGGCTGTCAAGCGGGAGATAAGAGTAGAGCATGATTCACTGTAACTCGCTTGTCTTTCCAGCGGTTGTGTTTCGACGCTGTAATAGATTGAGTAAAATAAATGTTCACTATTATTGTTATTTTAACAACAACGTGTACAAGTGTCATTGATTTGCGTTAGGCATTGAACTGCAATATTGCGAAGTATAGATTAGTTTTATATAGTTTTATATAGTGTGTTGTGCATAACTGAATGTAGAGTGCTGACATGAATGACGATTCTCAACCAGGGTGTTCTGGACATTCGCCAGTCAAGAAGCACAAGCGGGGGGAAGGGTTTCATACGAGAGAAAAAATACAGATTATAAATGTGTATAAGACTCTTGTGAAAGATAACCCTGAAGTATCTCTTACAGAAGTAGTTTCAAAACTTTGGAAGTAGGGAAGAGCAGTGTGTATAGAATATTAAATGAATATCGATCTACGGGCCAAGTCAAATCTCCAAAAAAACACCAAAACTAAAACTATATTAAATACAACCGATGATTTTACAAAGGCTGCGATAAGGAGTACATTATTGTCCATCTATCTGATGGTGTCGCAGTTCAGTTTCGAACCTTGGTCCCTCTATTATATTATTTTACTCTATATTAATATTCCAGACAATGTTCATTAATAATTTCGCAAAGTGAGTTTGGCAGCTTGTGAACCGCGCTTTTTGTCTCTGCCTCTGTTTACTTGCATTCCCAACACATCTGGAATAGAGTATAAAAGCCATTATTTCTGAAAACTGACGACAGATGGATTTTATACAATAGGAAAATGATGTAGGAAAACTGAAATTTCACTGAAAACTACTATTTTTCTGAAAAATTTTGGGTTCCAAGCTTCAAAATGACGGGTTATTTATTAAAATCCGTTCAGCCGTTTTCCCGTAATTTCCATTACCAGTTCAAATTATATACATATAGATATTAATCCAGATGTTCATTTCTGTCTAATATTGACCCTCATTGTTAGTTGGTGTTAAATTATCCACAGCTTCAATTGTTATTTCTATATTTGTATAGGCCTACCTAAATCTTGTCATGTTTGCTTAGCGCTTTGTACTAACCGCTCATAACTTCGAGAGCAATAATCGAATCGATAACAGAGATGAGAGGAGTAGAAAGCATCTTGAAATTAAACAGAAGAGCGTAAGATAAAAATACCATAAAATATTAGTCTTTTGTACCATATTTTTTTTACTAACTGTTTAGTACGATTCTCATTGGTCAGTTAAATATTAATAATCGTTATAATTGACAGTGAAGTGCTTTGTGTGGAGTGTGGCATTATATGGCGCAGAAACATGGACATTACGACGGAATGAAGAGAAACGAATGGAAGCATTTGAAATGTGAGTATGGAGAAGAATTGAACGTGTGCAGTGAACAGACAGTAAGAAATGAAGTTGAGTTGGAAAGATTGGGTGAAGAAAAAATGATGCTGAAACTGATGAGAAAGAGAAAAATGAATTGGTTGGGTCACTGGCTGAGAAGAAACTGCCTACTGAAGGATGCACTGAAAGGAATGGTGAACGGGAGAAGAGTTCGGGACAGAAGAAGATATTAGATTATAGACGACATTAAGATATATGGATCATATGCAGAAACTAAGAAGAAGGCAGAAAATAGGAAAGATTGAAGAATGCTGGGTTTGCAGTGAAAGATATGCCCATGGGTAGAACATGTATGTATGTATGTATGTGTGTATGTATGTATGTATGTATGTAAGTGGAATTGTGTAGAAAATAGTCGCACATAAAGGCAGTCAGTTTTTTGTCAGAAAATTGTTTAATCTGTCAGACAATCGGTTGGTCAATGAGAGACTTCTCATGAAGACAGAAATATAGAGAGCCAGTTAGTTATAATCAGACAATCCTTCAATCATAGAAACATGAACTCTATGGATGGTTACTTATATAAGAGGGTTTTGTTGATTCAGTTTCATTTTTATTAAACAGTTGCATTCCAATTCAATTATATATATATATATATATATATATATTAAACAATCTGTGATATGTGACTATCCATAACGTCATACAGTAGAAGATACATATAAGGCTGGCTTTTAAGGAACCCGGAGGTTCATTGCTGCCCTCACATAAGCCCGCCATTGGTCCCTATTCTGAGCAAGATTAATCCAGTCTCTACCATCATATCCCACCTCCCTCAAATACATTTTAATATTATTTTCTCATCTACGTCTCGGCCTCCCCAAAGATCTTTTTCTCTCCGACCTCCCAACTAACACTCTATATGCATTTCTGGATTCGCCCATACGTGCTATATGCCCTGCCCATCTCAAACGTCTGGATTTTATGTTCCTAATAATGTCAGGTAAAGTATACAATGCGTGCAGTTCTGCGTTGTGTAACTTTCTCCTGTAACCTCATCCCTTTAGCCCCAAATATTTCCTAAAAACCTTATTCTCAAACACCCTTAATCTCTGTTCCTCTCTCAAAGTGAGAGTCCAAGTTTCACAACCATACACAACAACCGGTAATATAACTGTTTTATAAATTCTAACTTTAAGATTTTTTGACAGCAGACTAGATGACAAAAGCTTCTCAACCGAATAACAACAGGCATTTCCCATATTTATTCTGCTTTGAATTTCCTCCCGAGTGTCATTTATATTTGTTATTGTTGCTCCAAGATATTTGAATTTTTCCACCTCTTCAAAGGATAAATCTCCAATTTTTATAGTTCCATTTCGTACCACATTCCGGTCACGAGATATAATCATATACTTAGTCTTTTCGGGATACAACATAACATAAATAATACAAACAAGATCAATGATAGAAAAGTTTTAATTAAGGATGATGAAATAAACATGAATCATTTTAAAATATACAATTATTGAAAGTACAATGTTGGCAAACAAACAAATGCTAGGGAAGTGATAAAAAACAAACAAATGCCAGAGACGTGATAAAAATGCCAGGGAGGTAATATAAATTGTAAGTTAAGCAGCCATGATTGGTTGAAACACGTCGTTCCATACTGTTTTATTGGTTAAGAGTAGTATGATGTAGTAAAAGTGTAATAGTAAATAAAAATATCACTATTAAGGAAATTTTTGTTAGTAGATCTATTACTTGTCTGTTTCAAATAAGCTACTTTTATTATCGACATTATACACAGCCGCTTTAATTCACTATCCAACAGACACAAAAACCCAGCATTCTACTAATTGCTACGTACAGTCGCCGTTAAAAAAGCATATTTTGTAATTTGAAATATACAGTCCATTATTACTTGCAATTCCATAGCGAATACTTCAGCTGGCTCTGCGAATATATATTACAGTATATTATGTATTTCCGTGCACATAAGGCCTGTACGTTATATTTTCAGATTTGAAGAAGAACGACTCCATGCCTTGCTGGCGTGTGTTACTACGCCGACGGAGTCCACATCCGTCCATTTGCGCGCGTCTCTTGGGACGGACCTGCGTGATATATCACCAGACATGTCCAGCGAGATTGTGGTAGGCAGAGCCATTCAGCATCAAGGCATAGTAGGGGTGCCACTAGTGAAGCTTGTGGATTAAGACGGGACTTAATTTTTGTTACTTTTGTTAGTATAACGCAATGCTTACCAACTGAATGCTGTGTGACGTCACAGACATTTCGGAAAGTTCTCTTGTTTCTCACTGAGAAAACAAAGAAAAACTCGAGAACACGGAATAATTTTATAATAAATATTATATTTGGTCTCTAGTCCGCCGAGTTAACTCTGTGCCTCCAGACTATCCGACCCTGGTTCGATTCCAGGCGAGGTCAGAAATTTTCTTGTAAAATTTATACCTCGGGACTAGGAGAGGTTCGGTGCACAACTTCTAATCACTAAATTGTGCACCAATATGCTTGGGTTTAAACCCAAATCTCTCGCAGTGCATATGAAGAGAAGGCATATGTTACTGTTGAAAGTGATTCGTCCGTCGGATGGGGACGTTAAGCCTGGCGGCCTCCTTGTTGCTATTCGACATGAGTAGGCTACATGCCGACACCGGGTTTCCCATCATCATCATCATCATCATCATCATCATCATCATCATCATCATCATCATCATCATCATCATCACCCATTCCCTACACTACACTACACTACATTACACTTATACTTACACTTACACTTACACATACACTCATACTAGTACACGACATAACTCTTCACAGATACACATCATGCACAGCGTGGCCCGCCGAAGTGGTGTATAAATTGAAAATGGGTCAAAGTCCTGACATATATCCGCAATATGCGGAACCCGAATCACGCAAGTGAAGTAGGTAGGCATTAAACACACACACATACAGTACATATACATACATATGTGTCTCTAGAAGTTACTGATGCTGTTTTAATAAACAAAATTACAAACATGTTTAAGGTGAGATCAGAGGACAAATTAAAAGAAAATTGTCCCAATTATTACCTGTAATATTCTGCATAATTTGGTACTTGATTTAATAAAAACAATCGAATTGAAAGTGCTGTTAATTGCGTAATACGTTACATATGTCAAATTGCGCTTTTTTCTCATCCCCCATTATTTCACAAAATACAAATATATCTAAAACTAGTTAGTAAAAATGGTTGTAAATTGGCGTTCTTTATAGCTGAATTTTTGTTTGATTAATTGGCTGAAATGTAGACAACTTACAACGGTTAATTTTGTTGTGAATTTTTTAACAAGTTTAGTAGGCCTACTCTGTTTTTTGAAAATACAAATTTTTCTACTGTTTACTTCATCGTTCATTTCGTCGGAAGTTAAAAATTCACACTATATGTATCTTTTTCTCAGAACTTAAGAGAGCTGGAAACATGAATTTTCAGAGGATTGCCAAGCTGTAGTTTCAGGTTATTTGAGTAAAAACCTTTTTCTGCATGGATATTAATGTAGTTTCATATTTCTTAACAAGTAGCCGGTTACAATAAAAAATCACTGCCAGATAAAGAACTTTCAGCAATATTGTACCTAATTTCTAGTGATTGTTTTGCGAATGCTGGGACAATACCAATTAAAGGGCCATGACTCGAGGACTTCCTAATCCTCATTACCCTTTCATCATCACTTCTCATCTATCATCCTATTATGTCCCCGTGTCAGGCCTGCCAACTATCCGACGGAGTAGTGTATTCGCCAAACTGTACCCGGTTGGTATGTCGGCTAAGCACTCTTATGTGGAAATGACGCCAACAGAAAAAAAAAAAAAAAGGAATAATAAATTTACCGCTTCTTCTCGGATATAGATTGTTCTGGAAATGAATAAATAAATGATAATTTTTAATCTTTGAAAATAGGCTAATAAGAAACAAAACAAACGCATGCACAATACTGATTTTACTGTTTACTGCGTGAAATCAAAGTCCCTTGAGTTGAACAAATACACGAGGTATATACAAACTATAAAACAACACGCAGTATAATATTTACAATTACTTTATTCTACATTATTTTAATGTACCGAAGTACATATGATATTTCCATGCAGATATTCTGCGTCATCATACGATGAAAGAGTAATGGAACGGAGAAAAATTCTCTCCGGCGCCGGGACTTGAACCCGGGTTTTCAGCTCTACGTGCTGATGCTTTATCCACTAAGCCACACCGGATACAACCCCGGCGTCGAACAGAATTGTCTCTCATTGAGTTCCAACTCTTGGGTTCCCTCTAGTGGCCGCCCTCTGCACTACGTCATAGATGTCTATGAACATAGGACCGAAGTCCACATATGTGCTGAGGTGCACTCGTTATGAGTGACTAGTTTGGCCGGGATCCGACGGAATAAGCGCCGTCTTAAATCACTTCGTGATTTACGCATATCATATATTATTTTAATGTACCGAAGTACATATGATATTTCCATGCAGATATTCTGCGTCATCATACGATGAAAGAGTAATGGAACGGAGAAAAATTCTCTCCGGCGCCGGGACTTGAACCCGGGTTTTCAGCTCTACGTGCTGATGCTTTATCCACTAAGCCACACCGGATACAACCCCGGCGTCGAACAGAATTGTCTCTGATTGAGTTCCAACTCTTGGGTTCCCTCCGTCGGATCCCGGCCAAACTAGTCACTCATAACGAGTGCACCTCAGCACATGTGTGGACTTCGGTCCTATGTTCATAGACATCTATGACGTAGTGCAGAGGGCGGCCACTAGAGGGAACCCAAGAGTTGGAACTCAATCAGAGACAATTCTGTTCGACGCCGGGGTTGTATCCGGTGTGGCTTAGTGGATAAAGCATCAGCACGTAGAGCTGAAAACCTGGGTTCAAGTCCCGGCGCCGGAGAGAATTTTTCTCCGTTCCATTACTCTTTCATCGTTTATTCTACATGTTAAATATACACTTTTTCTTCCATATCAGGAGCTTAAATTAAAAAAAAATTAAAGTTATACATCAGAGATTAGAATATTAAACTCGTATTTAAATATAGTTAAAAACTTTAAGTTTGAAAATAAATGTATTTATTCCCATAAGAAGATAAAAGGAAGCTTACATTTTGGCATAAAAGTATTCAATTTTACTCATATATTAGTTCAAATTTATATGACATTTGAAGTACGTTGTTGCCTGGCAACATTACGATCTACTTTACCTCTTTAGAGGGAAAACCTAGAGCGGAAAGTTTAACAAAATAGAGTTATAGGCAACGCATGAGTTTGAAATCAATGTATGGAGTGTACAAACTTGGAATTTTTTTAAAATTTTTCCAACGTATAATAGCGTCCGTTATCCTACACTAGATATATATCGGTAATGCTCTTGAAATAAAATATATTCCATTCGTATAACAGGCCACTTGTCAGACATCTGCTTTCCTGAAAACGACACCAAGTTCAGTTGGGTAAAACGATACGTACGGAAGTACTTATGTACGAAAAGAGAGCAATATTAATACAAAACAGAGTAGTTGAAAGTAGAACAAGTAACGTAGTAAAAGACCCTTCAGAGAAATTTGATCTGTATGTAGAATTGAAGTGGTAGAATGACTATTCAGTATATTGGAATACGGGAGAACTCTTTGTTCAGAAAATATTTATAACAGCTCTTGAAATATGACGGTATTTGGAGCACAACTTTGTTAGATCAAGAGGTATCCAGAAGAGAAAAGCGAAAAGTACAGAATTTCAAGATGGCACTGCATAGTCTTCAGTACCGGTTTCAATATTGCTATCACCTTCATGTCATCAAGATATACGTATTATGGAATAGTCTGGTAATATACATTATTTAGGAAAATATTCCGTTGCTCCATTCTTAAAACCATATGATAAAATTTCTAACATTTTCCCTAAAAAAATTCTTATTCAGACGCTGTAATGCCCCATTTTGATAAGGTATTGAAATTGATCACTAAAGTGCCAGATATTCCTACAGCAACATTGGAGCTAGTATATGGATCTGTGGTCAGATCATCTATGTTGTATGGGGCGGAAATTTGGGGTTGGGAAAATGCGGGAAAACTAAATAAGGTACAAACGGACTTCCTGAAACGAATACTTGGAATTGGCAGAAGCACAGCTAACTGCGGGGTGCTAAAGGAGTTTGGGCTTCAAAACGAAGTAATTCATATGAAAGTTAGGGTGACAAAATACGGTTAAAAATATTTAGGGATCAGTCGCTTCTACAGTCGATTTGCTACAAAGTTCAACAAAGAGAGAGCTGGGAAAAGGGGTGGGTTTATAAACTGCAGAGAGGGCTGCATCATATAGGAATGGGATGGGTGTGGGAGAAAGGAGAGAATAACAGAAGGAATATATGGCGTAATGTGAAGATGCGTTTAATTGATATCGAGAGGCAAGAGATTGAGCTCCAATGTTCACTACATTTACAATCAGATCTCATGCTTAAGTGGGGGAGGTGTGACTACATAAATTCTTGTAACAAAGACAGCAGAGCAGGTTTAGCGTGGCTAAGATTTGGGGGGCATGGAAGGGTAATAAAATTGTCAACGAAGGAGAGCGCCTTTGTCCACTGTGCAGAGAAAAGGACTCCTATAAACATATTTTATTACAGTGTGTCAAATTAGAACAGTACGGAGAATATATCTACCACCCTCAATGCTAAGTCAGAATAGGAGTTCGCTTGCATGTTTTGACCTTATGGGGAATAGAGAATGGGAACAAAAGATTGGTTTGTTGCTCTTGAAGGCGAGACAGATTAGAACTTCAGCTGTTGAAGTTTGTGACACGCACTGAGGAAGGGATAATGGTATCTACCCAATTATACACTTTTATGTATGTTTTAGGTTAGGATATATTATATTAGAATGTGTTTTGTTGTGCCATTTTCATTTTAATATGTGTGTTCTTTTAGAGAGTAGTTAGTTATAATCATAGGTGAGGGGGATGAAAACTACAAATTAGGACTTGTTTTACGTACAAAGCACATACGGTCAGAAGACCCGTGCGTTGAATTTTAGAGAAAATTATGATAATATAAAATCTACTCAATAAATCCATCTATCTATAAATGATTACTTGCTTTCAAAATGTAACCCATAACCTGGCTGAGAGATTACAGCGTGCTAATAATAATGTGTGTATAAGATTAAATTAAAATACGCGAAAATTTGATTATGTAACATCAACCTTCGACTTATATCATGGGTTTGCCTGAAGGAATCAAGAATCATGCATTCACTGACACTGCTATTTAAATTCTTGTATATCCCTACTCCTATTTACCTAGCAGCACATTTTCAGTTTCTCACAATATGGACTCAGAATCAAGCACTTCTTTCTATCCCTCATCACACAACGTCATTATACTCATCCTCCTATACAGTATCATTGCCTCGTCTTTTGAATTCTCTACCTAATGAAATCAGGGATTGCCGGACATTATCGAAATTCAAAATTGAGGCATTGGATGCAATAACACCTTAACTCTACACAAGTCGTTATTCCGGCAATGACACTTTGATACTCTTTCATTGTAAAAGTTGTATTTCATTTTGATGGCCCTGAATGGCGGGATAATTGATTATGTGAAGTACTATGTTAAGTCAAAATGTTCAAAATTCGCAACACAAAATATATGTTACACTCATGTTTTATACATCAGGGTTTTTGGCAGTATCATGTACTTCAGCCATTCTTTTTTTTTTTTCAGGACAAAATATACCACCAAAGGAAGAGCTTAATATAAAAAATCCCCCCACGTCCAGGCTTATAATTATCAGAGAAAAAATAATAAAATCATATTAGGCCTATTTCATTATTGAAATTCTTTAAACCAGAAAATTTATTTTCTCTTCAAAATATTTTGGATTCTGAACCAGTGCTGGATGAAAATCATCCTGAAAGTGAAATCAGTGAACATGATTATTTGACACTGTAGCATAGTTTCAGAACTGATTTTCTTAACACATCTTCTGTTTTTCTTATTAGGAACTAAACAAACAAATGCTATTTTGTTTCTACGTTACATTTCCATAAAAAATGTAAGAGTATACCGGCTAACAATTCTTATTTTGTGTTATTTTCATAAGCTGAAGCCTTAATTTACTATTATTTCCTATTATACATTCAATGAAGTTCGTGTATGTTAGTGAATTAACACTTTTCTACTAGTTTTAATGCCCCTAATGTAAGAATGCTCAGACTTTATCTATGCAGTAACGACTTTTTCAATAATTTATTTACAAATACTTGTTGTATTTAAATTATAACTAATATTGGATTTGGATAATTTATTGTTGTTGTTTAGTCAACTGTCCGAAGACAGGTTTGTACCTAAAAGTAACACCAATAAGGTATCACTCATGAGACAACTAGGCCAGGAGATAATGGGGTAGTGTGACCAATTCCTTTCCCCCTCCATTACATACATCGCGGACTAGCTACATATTACAGTAGTCAGACTTCAGATATTCTTCCTCTGACACATACCGTCAAGTGAGATATACTGCCTGATAATAGATGTGCATATCAGCCAGAACCTCAGTCAGAGGTAAATAATTTATATAGTCTAAAATATTATACAAAACAAATGATGTGAATATAATATGTATTCTAGTAATAAATTTCTACATTGTTCTAAAACTTTGACGTTGTTTCTTTTTTTAAATAAAGATTTTAAACTTAAGCTGTTATTGCACCCAGCGTTTCAATTAAGTTCGAAAAATATTTTTTGTCTAAGGAAATATATTATTAATAAGTTTCTAAATGTGTCGATTACAACCTTTGTCTAATAATTTATAATAAATTGTATTTCTTGCTTGCATTATTAGTTGACCTTCCTCGTTTAGTTATTTATATTAATAATATTAGTATAGATCTTAAGCTTTGTTTAATAGGTAGTATGAAAATTTAAAATGTTTAATGTTTTAGCATTATCTCTTTTGCTTTGTGTTATATAATCGTAAACGTTCTTGTTTTGTGTAATTGAACATTATTAATTAGTTTCTTCGCTGCTGTCCTAAAATTTTGTCTGTATATATATTTCTACTGGCGTGGAAGAGAAGGCCTGATGACCTTAACATCACCAGAATAAATAAGTTGTTATTATTATTATTATTATTATTATTATTATTATTATTATTGTGACGGCAGGCTGAATATTCTCGGCTCTTCGGTGAACTTCGTGCGCGTCCGGCAGGAGAGGGGGCTCGAGGAGGAGGCGCGGACGTGACGAAGACAGAGAGGGGGAAGTAATGCTCCTGCGACTGAGGGAAGAAATCCAGAGAAGTCGAGAGGCGTCATCTTCTGGACATCTGTAGAAATTTCCAGCATCGTACTGTCCCGAAACTATGGTCTAGTTATAAATTGGGGACGCAAGTGAGCTGAGCAACAGTTGCAGTCGTTGCTAGTTTTTGGACAGCAAGCAGTGTATAGCAGTGAAGCCAGCTTCGAGACTGGAATTCGACTTGAGTGTGTCCGCAGCTGTGTGAGCGTCCTGGCCATTGGACCGTCGCCGGAAGTTCTGAGTTTGAGTGCAGTGGACCGCAGTTGGGGGACCTGAGTTCGAAGTTCAGTGGACTGTCTCTGAAGGTCTGGGGTTCGAGATACTGTGAACTCGAGTGACTGACAATGAGCTAGAAGAACTAGCCAAGGCAAGCGAACTGTGAACTGGGAACTGCCAGTTTTGTGTTGTAAATAGTGTTTTGTGAACATTAGTTAAGATTAGCAGTTCATTGTTGTTCTCAATAATCCAAGTAAATTGTCATTGTCGTCTGTGGAGTGCAATAACGAACACTGTGTTATTGTGTGGAGTGGAAATGCCATTGTTGACGGGAGTGTTTACATTCAATTATAGAAAGTAATATTATTGTTGTTGTGAATAAAAGTTACATTCTTGTTTGAATTAAAAGTTACATTATTATTATTATTATTATTATTATTATTATTATTATTATTATTATTATTATTATTTGAAACGACATTTCGAAATTAGACCCAGCCCTAAAACACATTTTTTATTATGGTTCACTTAGAGTGTATGTTACTTGTCTATTAACAGTTTAACATTGCAGAACTCGCGATTACAAATCAAACGAGTAGTCACAGGCTTGTAGCTGCTTTCGATACCGAGATATTACTGAGAGTCTTTGCTGCACGGCTAAGTTTATGCACAAATTTGACGACGTCATCTCCCGTAGCAAAGACAGGTGGCGTCATTGGGTGTGGTCACTCAAGTAACATTGGTTCATGGCTTAATTACTAATAGCGTTAGGATTCGGGTGTCGCTCATAGATTTGTTAGAGTCAGGATTTCAAATCCTGTCACTTTCTGTTTCACCACGCAATCAGGAAAGAAATACAATCTGCCCAGCATATATTTTTCATGAAAGTTCAATGTTGGCGACAGAGCTTGAACCCTCGAACTCCGGAGGTACTATTCCAAATAGTGAACACTGTCATAGAGCATTAAGTAATGCGAATGAATTAGGGACAACCCTGAACGGAGTGGCGGGCTGACAGCTCTCCTCGCAAGGCACGTTTCATTACAATTAAGACGTACACAACCTCGGCCTTCTCTTCAATCCCCGGCGGATTCCCGTCATGTAAGGGCAGTATGGCTTTTACAGGATCCAGGAGCGAATTAAAATGGACTATAAATACACCGCACTGGTTCCTGTATCTCGCACATATATTCCGTAAAAACTACACTACTTTGAAAGTGATGAATGTGGTAAAAACTAAACTATAATAATAATAATAATAATAATAATAATAATAATAATAATAATAATGTTATTACAGAAGAGCAAAATGGAAAGAGAAGAAAACTAGGGACAGAAGAACGATAAAAACAGAAGAGTAAAAAAGGAGTCATGAAAAGAGAACAGAAAAATACACAGGAAATAAAGAAAGAAAATTCAAGACAGGCAAGTATTATTGATTAGAATTGCCTACAACTCATATAACAGCATGAAATAAACTTGAGCAAGCTTTCAAAGGAAAGACATGACGAAGATGATGATAATGATCCTCGTGTATAAGTAAAGAAATGTGAGAACAAAGGACTTAAAAGAGCACGAAAAAGAATAACAAGAGACACAGAATGAAACAACAAAACAATAAGGAGAAAATACAAATGCCTATGAAGTGCCGCCGTTCACATCCATCTACTAGTAGTTTCTAGAATACGCTTTACAGCTCTTATGAAGGATGTACGTCAGACATATTCCTTATCGTGATATTTGTTGTCTTTAGTGTGGTCATTGTTGGCATTATAATAATCCTTATCGTCGTCCTTGCTGCTTTTGTCATGGTTCTTATTAAGTATTTCTTGTCACTTTCATGGTCCTTATTTTGGTAAATTTCGAAGTCCTTATCGTGGTCCATGTCGTGGTATTTATCGTAATCCTTGTCGTGGTGTTTGTCGTGTTTCTTGTCGTATATTATCATGGTCCTAATTTTGGTCCTTATTGTGGTTCTTGTTGTCTTCCTAATAGTACTTTTCGTGGTCCTGGTCCTGTGGTCTATGTCGTGGTATAATCCTTGTCGTGGTGATTGTTGTGTTTCTTGTATGTTACCATGATCCTGATCTTTGTCCTTGTCGTGGTCCTTGTTGTCTTTGTCGTGATCCTTACAATGTTCCTTGCTGTCTTTGCCGTATGTCTACATTTGTTATTTCAAAATTAATATTGTTTTTCCACTTTGGTGAATGACTTTCGCGTTACACGGTATATTTCAATCTTTCATGGAAGATAAACGATCAAGGACGTTAAAAGAGACCTACACCAGAAATACTCAGACAGCTGATAACATTTTGCACTGGTGTGTACTTTGGAGGAGGATGAAAATAGGCCTACGCATGCACGACCAGATGTCTTCCTGGCTACGTCGATATCGAGTGAACCGCGCTGTAGAACTTTAACTTTCGAAGATCAAGAGTCGTCTCATTCTTTTTTGGGGGAACTGTACGTCAGCAAATGTAGCTTCAGCTCATCTTCGCTACAAAGTATTATAATCGTGAGGCAGATATTTTGCTAAATAATACGTGCCCTGGTCGTTTGATTGGTAGAAGAGGTTCTACACTGCGCGGCAAAAAAAAATTATAGGTCATTCGTTATGTCGTGAGCCTACATACGAGTGAGGGGGGAGCAGAAAGTAGACTGAGAAGCTTCCCCTCCCTCACTACGCTGTCACTCGTAGCCAGCTGTCTCACTTACACTCACTACGGCGCATACTTGCATTTGGTTTAACGAGATATGACCTATATTGGTATTATAACCGGTCATAGCGCGCGTGTTTATGGAGATCTTACTGCTCTCTTGCACGGAAGGAAATGAATCGGCGGTGAATGGAGGTGATTTAGGTATACAGTCCCGTATAAATATTACATCGGTAAGAGATAATAAGAAAATATTATGTTGATCTTTCCTTTTTTCAAAGCATACGTTGAAAATGATGTCCACCTTTCTAGATGCAAGAATCACATCGAAGGAAATCCCAGATATTAAAGAAAAAAATAGAGCTACAGTAAGTCCTAGGAAATTTTCACTCGAATAGTATAAGAATGCGACATGTAACAAAGATCAACATTAAGAGAGCTGAAAATGCTGAAATTTTATCCTTATAGAATGACATTGGTTCATCGATTACAGCAAGAGTTACTAGCGTGAATTTTTATGAGTCAATATTGCAATCTGTTCATGACGGTACTGTTGATCCATCTCATAATGACGATGAAGCTCGGTTCCATTTAAGCACTTATGACAACCGTCACAATTCAAGGCACTGGTAAACTAAAAATCCTTATTTAGTGCATGTATAATATAATATCCAATTTATTTTATTTATTTATTTTGCTATTAATTGTAACATAAAATACAATATAAACAGAAAAACTTTAGCTCGCCAATGAAAGAGTAGAACTCGTGCTCAGGGGCGGATTACCGAATTCAAATTAAGAAGAATATAATACAATTTGTCTTATGTCTACTACGCAATTTGAATTTACAATTTTCCATTTTTATAGAATCCATACATAACTTTTTAAATTTAATACTATAACTATTAGAATGGACAAAATTTGGATATTTAAATATAAATTTGTTATATATTCTTGGGCCTAAATTACTACTATGATTAAATACTGTAGTAGTATTGCATTTTGGTTCAAACAATCTTAAAGGATTCATACCTTTTGTTTCATAACTATGCGAATAGAATTCAAAATTATTTCGATTTTTATGTATGAATTTTATTAATACAATATAATAAATTTGTCTCATTTTAAGAACATTAAAGTCTGAAAACAATTTTTGAGATGGATAATGAATAGATTTATGAAGACATATTTTAATTATTTTCTTCTGTAATAAATAAAGTGCATTAAAATTGGATTTAAATGAGCTATCCAATCCTATAATTCCATACATAATTACCGATTGAAATAAAGTTAAGTATATTGTGCGTAATAAACTTAATTACAAGTAATTCCTCAATAAAAATAATATATTATTTTACGTAATTTATTATAAAAGTAATTAATGTGTTGTTTCCATTTTAAATGACTGTCGAAAATTATGCCTAAATACTTAACTTCAGAGGACTCCTTAATAATAGGACATTTATACTGTATAAGGCAACAATTAGGGTTATGTAATTTAATACATAATATAGATGTAGGAGGTTTGTTACAATACTTTTGTTATTTGTGTGTCTAAATTGTTAACTTGTTTCATATTCTAATTTTAAGACCTCAAGATGCACGAAATAGAGCGAAAACGTTTGCCAACAAAAGGAAATGAAAATAAAATACGAGTACTTAGAAGTATATAAGCTACAGACAGAAATATTTTTTACATAAATTATATTATATGCTGTCTATAAAATTAAGAAATCGATTTGTTCGTCTTATAACGTATGTATTTGTTGAATAAAAATGTAATGTTCTAGCGCTTTTATTTCAATCTTAAAATTGTCGCGTTACACAGGTATGTGTTCGTTATATATTAATTTAATTTTATAGTACTCTCGCTTTAAGGATAAAATGTTTTTGTTCGTCATATATCATGTTCGCTTAAGAATGTAATGTTACATCGCCCTCACTTCAACCCGCATTTATTTTTATTTACACCTTACTGTTTCCTTTTCATTTAAATATGCTGTTACAACGCTCTTTCTTCAGCCTGTAAAGTTCTTGCTTGTATTATAAAATATTATTTCTTTCAGGCACCACATGCCGAATTCTATATGTATTAATTAACTTCTAAGAAGGTTATAGAATTGTCTGTTCACTGCTGAAGATACTACAAGCTACTTCAAGGGAACAAAAATAATGTACTCACTCGAGATGCGACTTCTGCACGTCAAAGTCCTTGAATGTAATCTCGATGATTTCGTCTCGACTGGCGATGAAAGTGTAGAGCAAGCAGTTGATGTTGTCCTGGTAGGGGTGAGGGTAGTCCGGACTACTGAAGGTGCCGTACTCCTTGCCGTACGTGGCGGAGAAGAGCAGACACTCACAACCTGAGACAAGAATAAACGGTGGCATGCAAACGACACTCATTTACACATTTTACATTTAATTCAGTGACACCAATTCGGGCAAAAGGAAATATATTTCTGGAAATACTCGTAATCCGTAAATTAATTTGTTGTGTTTAGCGATTTGCAACTACAAAGACACACTGCTTCTATCTTACTTAAATATTAGAATTATTTTAATATGGCTGGAATCGTATTATTAAAAATTCAAGATATTCCCATTATTGTAGAAAAATTATAAGAAACCTCCAAGTAAAAAGCAGCTGAGCATATCAGACACGAATAGCTCGAATCGTATTACGAACAGAAGATATTCCCATTATTGTAGAAAATTAAAAGAAAACTCCCAGTAAAAAGCAGCTAAGCATATCAGAGCTTGAATCGTATTACGAATTGAAGATATTCCCATTATTGTTGAAAATTATTTATTTATTTATTTATTTATTTATTTATTTATTTACTTATTTATTTATTTATTTATTTATTTATTTATTTATTTATTTATTTATTTATTTATTTATTTATTTATTTATTTATTTATTTATTTATTTATTTATTTATTTATATGTCTATAACAGGGCAAAGACCCAATTACAATAAGCAGTACAAATATTTGTTTAGTACATAAAATTGGGGAAGAAAACTCCGAATAAAAAGCAGCTAAGCATATCAGACACGAATAGCTCGAATCGCATTCCGAACAGATGATATTCCCATTATTGTAGAAAAATTATATGAAAACTCCAAGTAAAAGGCAGCTAAGCATATCAGACACGAATAGCTCGAATCGTATTACGAACAGAAGATATTCCCATTATTGTAGAAACATTATAAGAAAACTCCAAGTAAAAAGCAGCTTAGCATATCAGACACGAATAGCTAGAATCGTATTACGAATTGAAGATAGTTCCATTATAGAAAATTATAAGAGAACTTTCTTTAAAATGCAGCTGAAACGAAGCAGCTTTCCTTGGGCTTAGTTATTTGGAGTGACCAGCTATAACGAGCCCAACGAATAAGTAATCCTTCTGGTGAGACCTACCTGGCGATAGAACCTGTGTGTAGTTCCGAAAACTGAGAAATGTTAAGTTTCAGGATACGATGGAAAACACAAAAGTCTATTTCTGATTTAGACATGAAACAGTTAACATAATAGAATCATTCTTTTTATAAATTGTTGAAGTTGAAACCTGTAATTAGCTCTGAATAATTGGAGATACTTAGTCCCAGCAAACTATTGAATACTCAGAAGTTTTCCTTCCGAAATACAGAGTCGGTACTAAAGTGAAATAAACACTTTGAATGTTTTATGAATCCACAACTATTAACTTTATCAGGTATCACTTTACACTACAAAGCAAATCTTCAAGTTTATTTTGGGAACTCTCAAATATTCAATATTTGTTCCTTGGGTCACGCGGCACACATTAATGCGTTAGTCTATCTCCTCTCAATGTAAATCAATTTACAATAAATATAAACATTTCATCTAAAAATCAATTAATCTAAATCATTTGGAAGTGGGGGAACGTAAACTTTGTTCTTTACAAATCCCCCCTCCCAAAAAAAAATTGCACGGCGTGAGATCTGGAGTCCTTGGTGACTACCGACGTGGGTTCGGTTGTCGTCTGCTGTACGCGAATCCAGCGCTGTGCATGTGTTTCGTCCCGATAAATTTTAATTTCTAACACCCGACGCCAGTGAGCGATACTCTGTCCTGTTTAGAGATGAAGTTCCCTTGTCAATAGCTCCTCAACTTAATGGCGCAAAGTGCATATCGATATCACAGATATTCATTTGTGTGCTTCTGGCAGCGCAATAATTAGCGCAGTAGTACCAACAGTGTGCCCTATCGAAACTTATATAGAGTTCAACCTAACAGCGTAAAAAAGTATGTCGATATCACAAATAGCTTTTGTTTTATACAACCTTGAAAATGTCCATCTCTTCTGTGGCAATATCGTTAGTGAAATAATAAATATTGCCCTATAAATGTCAGTGTAATAAGTTTCTTTACATGTTTAGAATATTGTAAACTTTAGGCAGCCTATAAATTTACATTGCTATAGTTCAACTGTGGCATTGGTGGAAATAGTGAAAGTAGAAAGATATTTGGCGAGATTGTAATTCAATTACCTGAAATTTGCGAAACAATTCCAAAGTACCTCTGAAAAAAAAAAAAAAAAAAAAAAAGCGAGAAATGACTAATGAGCTGAAGCGATATTTGAACGCATATTCGATCGCAGCCCTGAAATACAGGTTCGACTCCCTACCGCTGTACAAGTGTGTTTATTCACTACTCTTTATTTATGGAGTCTCCTGATGAATAAGGGAACTACACATGGAAAGTATTTTTTATTGAAATGTATACTTATATACAAAATCAAGTATACGTAAAACATTTGAACAGTGCATAATTTTCAATGGTCATACACCACTTCTTAAAGCATTCCGAATTAGGCCTACACAATTAATGCATGCCATTCGTAAATCCGAGCTAGATATTATGAATGAAGCCATTTTTGCAGAATTTCAAACCTAACAGCAGAACATATAACAAAAGGAAATACCGTTGTCTGATGGGGTTCGAAGACGAGGATTTCGTAGCTTGTAGCCAATCGGTGTTATTAATTGAGCTCACCAAAATCCGAGACGGCCAGAGAACAAACTCGGAGCATTCAATCTATCACAAAGCAGACTCTGATGTGGTAACCAATAGTTACACAATCGATACCAGAACAGCGTGGCTGTGCTTGAGGGCGCTAATAACTGGAGCAAAGTCAAGGAACTGGAAAATAAAACACATCACGTATGAAACGGTCTCAATGCAGAGACTCCTCTACGTGTGTGCCTCCCCGGCTATGATTGTCAAAGCACATACTGCTAAGACCGCTACATGCATAAGATTAATCCAGTAATGAAGGTATAAACGGTGTCAGAAATTCACGTACAATAAACAATAATAAATATATAGAAAACAAACAATAGATTTAAATAATATAATTAGAATGTCATTACGAGGGAAAGGGATTTGGAATATTATAAAGAATGGTGAAACGTAGTATAGATATTCGTAGCTCAGTGACTGCCGATCGAGCTATGTCATAAAGCATGGACGAGTACTGTTCACTTCATACAAACTTACACGCAATGTTCTGTAAACGTATTTCAGAATACACAAATGTTATATTTTAATGACATATAGCGGCCTACATACATAATCTGCACTTCATTTTGAAATACATATATTTTTCTTGGCAACGCACAAGACACCAATAAACAACATTACAAATATACATAATTAAATATAAATCTCTGCGTCCTCACGTGTCAGTGGAAACATTGATGGCTGATAGACAGTTGTCTTCTGTATGGAACTCGCCTCTGAATATGTATGTTTTTCTGTCAGGAACGTGTTAAATTAAAACCTTTATTTACAATATCATGAAATATGATAATATGTATGCTACAGTATTTACAATATATGAAATATGCTACAATATTTACAATATAGCCTAATTCAGTATAATTAAATGTTGAACAAAATGTAGAACCAAACGAAATGGCATTTTCAATTAATGCTATGTTTTGTTGATGATACAATTTATTGCTGGTGTGCCTTGTTATAATAAATTGTAAATATAATTTTCAAATTTTCAAAATACAACTTTGCTCTGTTGCAAGGAAGGCAATTTTTTAACATGGAAAATCTCCGCTCTACATCTGCAGAGACAATTGGAGAGTACTTTAAACAAGATACGTCAATTAAATTCACATGTTGAATAACGTCATTGGACACGTTTTTGTTAGTACATCTGAACCATTATTTTTAATCAAATCCTGTTCATTTTTTAACCAACACGTTTTCCTACTTCACCTTTTACTGCACTCAGTTTATTTAGAATAGTCCTCATTATATTTATTTGCTCAACTAGTTCTATTGCTGACTTTTCTAGTCGAATAATGGCATCCGGTAAATATAAAAAATTTGACTTAATATCCATTACTTCTTTCTCGAATGTTCTATCATTAGCAGTTCCTGGCATATTTGAATCGCAGCCGTGTTATCGGGATCGAAAGACTGCACCACTTTCTTCACAGATTGGAGGTGATTTGCGTAATAATTGTAAGCTTCTAACCATGACCCCCATCTCTTAAGAACTGGACATCGGGGGAGCGACAATTTAGGAAATTGTTTCCTGAATTTTGATACTCGATCTGGAGGTTTTACAAATATAGTCTTTCAATTTTGTATTGTTGGTTGGTTTCACTTTCGGCATTGTACCCGCACTTCACTACTCTGAACTGCAAACCTGCATGTTGAAGTTCTTATGCGACAACTGTCCCGTTCACCTGTTGTTGACGTGCAGAGACCTGCGAGTATGTCATGGAGGGGAGGACTTGGTATAAAGCAGCGATGCCCAACCTTAACCGCAAGAGGAGTCGGCGGATTTACCTCCACCCTCTCTTTACGAAGCTACTACGCATTCATGTACTCATGATGTCACAAGCTTCTCTTATTACAGTGGAGGCTTCAGTTAATTTCAATGTCATTATTTTGTGATGGAAAGAAAATCAAATAAGCATCTTGAACACCTTTTCTGTTAGTGGCTTTGTTGGCACTGTTTACTTCCAACCAGTTCGTCAATGTTTGCCGCAAAGGCTGAACAACAGAGTCTTAAAAGGTGGACCAAATGTTCGTGCCCTACTCTATTACGAGATTGGCATTTTATTTGATTCATTCTGGAGAACATCTGCTCGCAGATATATGTAGAACCAAAGATTGTCATTAAATTCGCAGCAAACATTCGCAATCTGGGAAATGTTTCCCTGGGTAAAGATTTAAACAAATCCCAACCTTCTTTCTGAGAACATTTCGTGGCTGTAGAATTCTGCAAAGCAACTAGTTCCATTTGCAGATCATGCGGAACATCTTTGCAAGCAAAATTGAACGGGTTGTTAAAAAGACCAATTTTCGCCTGTATTGTTTTCAAGTCTCGAAATTTGGACTCGAAAGTGTCATATAGTTCCTTTATAATTGTTACATATTTTTCTAACAGAGTGACATTTGTTGTAAAAATTGATTCCAAGGAATGAAAATGATATAAGTCGCCAGTTTCCAGTTGACTTTGCCATAGTGTTAATTTTGTCATAAATGTATTCACTGCGTCAGATAAACTAATTACGTTTTTATCTTTTCCCTGCAAACTCATATTTAGGATATCAAGGTGATGAAATAGATCGGTCGAAAAAGCCAGGTCACACAGCCATTCTTCTTGAGTTAGTTCTGGAACTTCATGGCCCTACAAATAATAAATATTATAAATTATAACAAACCATTATATTTTAGGGGTACGTTATAATGGATACTAAATATGAGTATTTTATATTTTTATGCTTACTTGTTTTTTCATGAAGTTATTTTCGAAGTGCCTTTTAATATTATATCGTGAAATCCACGATAAATGAGTTTTGCAAATAAGACACTTGACCGTCGTTTCCTCTGCAACACAAAAATATTCTTCTTCCCACTCTTTCTGGAAAATGGTATGTTTGGTTGCCTTGGAACCTGCCATTACAGTCAGCCGCCCCTGAGAGAATAAAAGTAGGGGAAGTGGTTCATCCACGGTCATGCCTCCAAACGAAGGAGGTGGGGTAAAGCCACGCTGTGACGTCATTAGCTCTTATGAGAAGGGGTTGGGCATCGCTGGTATAAAGGATTGTAAACAAATGACTGTGTAGATGCCAATACTAGCTTTTACTGCTCCAAATTCCGTTCCCTAGTCATTACAAACAGTCAGTAACTTTCAATACTTTACTTTTGGAATGTTATTATTACAACCCGTTTGTTTCGCAAAATGCCTTTTTTTTACCGGGTGGAAGTAAATCATCATTTGCATATATGTAAATGTGATTTGGTCTAAATAAAAGTGACAGGGCCAATTTTTATGTTGCTTATTTTGCCTTTCTAAGGTGTTTCTTAATATTAAATGCCCTTTTTGGCATTTTACAGCAATATTCCTTGTTTATTTGCAATTTTCTAATTAATTGTAATATAATGTGTATGAAATTTAAATATTTGAAACAATAACTAACTTTACTAACAATAGTAAATAAAAGTAATCTATTTCGGTGTTTAATCTGCTATAGGTATCCTACAAGCAAAACTCAGCTCGTACCTCTAGTGGCGCGCATGCTATACCCCTCTTACGGCTGGTCCACAATAAACCGGGAACAGAAACGAGAACGAGAATAAAAAAATTGTTAAAATAAATGTAGGCCATATTTAAATGTGAGCATTCACAATTAACTTTCAAGTTCTCGTTCCCGGATTCGGGAAGCTTCTCGTTAATTGTGAATGCTCACATTTAAATACATTTACTTTAACAATATTTCCGTTCTCGTTTCCGTTCCCGGTTTATTGTAAACCAGCCTTTACTTTCCTGCAGTAAGCGTGAGAGCATGCTGGGAACGGGAGCATAAGTCATCATCCTCGAGAGAGTCACGCCCGCTGGTTTCTGCGCACTGAGTTTTCCTTGTTGGATGCCTATAATAATCGTGCTTTAATACCATTGGTGAAATATGAATAATGATCGACAATCCACAGTTACAAATATAATATTGTCATGTCTTCACGATACCAACAATCAGCTTTAAATATTAAGCTCATTCTCATAGAAGTTGTCACGTAGCATTTTCAATTCTTTTCTTTCAGATTTTCAAATCTTACTGTTATAATTTTGTGCTACAAGTGTTTATTATTGTAGGATAAAGAAATTTGTGTGAGGAACAGTTTTTGTCGGGTGACAAGGTATACGATCGGTTAGCTAGAATGCCTAAATTCAGTAAACCATTGAAAAGTAAACTTCATGCTTACGTTAGTGAATTTAGTGTTTTCAGCCAATGGAACAGTTTAAGGTTTGTGAAAAAACAGTCAATCACGAAAAAAGTATTTTATAAGCCAACATCCTACATCCAACAGCGAATCTACGAAGCAAATATGTCAGTTATGTTGATAAAATTTAAATTTATTGCTAAAATATATTTTACTTTTTTTTTAATTTATAATGCCTTTTTTAAAGATTATTGTCTTTTTTATGTTTTATTGCCTTTTTTGCCTGCTTATTTTAACTCTTACAAATGCCTAAACATCCGGGCTCTAGTTATTATAAACAACCAATAACTTCCAATATATTACTATAACAATGTGATCATAAACAATCAATAACTTCAAATATTTTGCTTGAAATGCTATTATAAACACCTAACATCTTTCAATATCTTACTTGGAATGATAATTTATAAACTACCAATATCTTTCAATATTCTATGTCGAATACCGTTCAAAATTTTACATTAAATACGTTACATCATCATCATCATCATCATCATCATATTCATCATCGTCCTTGCAAGTATTAGACCTGTTACGGTCTCCGTCCATCTTTTCAGGGGGCGTCCCAAAGATCGTCTTCCTTCCATGTGGTATATAGCTGAGAATTTGTCTTGGGGGTCTAGAATGGTCCATCCTATTGACATGGTTGAGCCATTTTTTACTATAATGGTTGAGATGTTCTTAAATAGGTGTAATTTTCAATTTTTTTGTAATTAGTTCATTCCTTTTGTGGTCAACCAAGCTGTAGCCGGCAGTCCTCCTTAGAAATCTCATTTCCGCAGTTGTTAGGCGTTGAATACTTTACTTTGAATGCTAATGTAAACACTCAGAATATCTTTCAATATTTTACTTGGAATGTGATTGTAAGCAACCAATATCTTTCAATATTTTACTTGAAATAAATATTATGGACAATATTTTACTTAGAATTTTGCTATAAACTAACAAAAAAAAATGTTACTTACAATATTGTTACAAATAATTTACAAATAACTTTAAAAATTGTATTTGAAATGATATTAAATACCAAAATCTTACAATATCTTGCTTGGGATACAATAACTTTAAAATTTCACTTAGAATAAGTGACGGTTTGTGAGATTTGAGCTTGGTATGGCTGCATTAAAATGTTCAGTATACAGCATTATTACGTCTTACGTACTACAGCGAAAATTAATCACCGGCATATTAATAAATTTTACCTCTACTGAAGCTGAAGCCATATCAAACACTGATCCAGCCCTTTTCGGTTCTGCTGCTGCTGTTGTAGTTAATATTTCGTTTATAATTAAAGTTTTGAAACACTATACACTATAAAATATAATTTTAAAATTGATTTGTGTTATTAAATTTATTGGAGATAACATTTCACTATTCTATTCACAATTTTATTTGAACACGAAGTCTAGTCTTCTTTTTTTGCGGCTAGAAAATTTATTAACCACTTTATCATTGAAATTAACAATATTTTCAAACATCACGTTTTCTTCGCTTAACAATGCTAAAGCAGCAAGATTGTCTTGCGTCATTGTACTTATTAGAAAAGACTTCACTCTTTTCAGCGTAGAAAAACACCTTTCAGGCTGAGCAGTAGTGATGGGAATAGTAAGATTATTTTGAGGTGAGTGAACACTTCTGTGCAGGAATCACCGACTCCTGTATCCTACATAATTTCGTAACTTTTCGCAAGTCCATAAATATTGCGGAATTTTTGCCTCTCGCATAAAACATATAGGCCTAATTCAGTTTTCAGACGTTCTTTACACAAGAAGCATGATTCAATGGTTTCATCAAATTCAGGTGAAGAAAATTGTATGTAATTTATATTGTCTTTGAAAAGGGAGAAATTTTTTAGATGTTTACTTTCCCTAACATAGCCAAATCAATAACATACTTAATGTGTTTTGCAGAATCTTAGTGTTTTTTTTTAGTTTTCTCGACTAAATGTTTTAAATCATTTACCCCCGCTTTTGTCCAAGTCGCATCACCTACGAACAATAAACACGGAAACCAAAATAGCACATTTTTTTTTTCAGGATAGTCATACGATCATTTGTGCTTTTAAAAATGGAAGAATTAAATTTCCTAGAGTAAGTCTGATTTCTACTTGATGATGACTAAGAAATTAGTCAGGAGCGTCACGACCTAAAATCTATATTTCACCCTTTCCTGCACCTTAAAAACAATACACTTCCACTCGGTAATGAGTTTTGGAGTAATATTCTGAGGAAATTCCACAGATAGTAACAATATATTTCTATTATAAAAAAGAGTAATTAGAATAATATGATGTGCCAAATCTAGGGAATCGTGTAGGACTATTAAAAAAAACTACATATAATGCCCATCGCTTGTCAGTATATCTTTTCATTAATAATCTTCCTCGTATGTACCCGTGAAAACTTTGTAACTAATTCAAGAGTTCATAGCATTAATACACGTCAAAAAATGACTTTCATACTCCATCGGCAAGTCTATCTGCTATCAAAAAGGAGTGCGTTATATGGCAGTAAAATTTTTTAACAGCCTCCCTATCGATATAAAAAATGAAACTCAAAACATAAGATTATTTAGGGCCAAGTTAAAGAAGTACCTAATTTCTCACGCCTTCTATTCTGTAGGTGAATTCATGACATTCAATAACACTTCATGAAATTGATACTAAAACTATGTGTTGTACTAGTACACTATATTGTAAATCTCGTCTGTATAGGGGAGGTTGCCCTAGTAACGGTCACTTAAGCCTTTATCATTATTTGAGGTAAATCTGTTAATGAATGTAAATAAAATTGAAATCTAAGATGCAGGATAACGTGAAAAATAAGTCAGTACAAGAATTGTATCAAATAACTTACGTTTAATTACCCATGATTTAGTGTTTCCTAAACTCTTGAGATAATGACTTTCAAAAAAAAAAACTGTTCCCAGTACCGGTCACGTTGGTTTACACGGAAAAACAAAGGTATGACTGAAGAGTTACACAAAATTTAAGTGAAAATAGTACAATTATGTCTATTCTCTTGATATGTATCACTCTTAGTCATTTCTTGCAATTCTCACATACAAAATAGACTATTTGGTCACTGTCTGCACAACCTGCATGAGCCCAACGTAACACTTGCAACACTGCACCCAATCCTCCTCAAAAGATTTGCCACAAATAATGCATTCAGTTTCCTCTTGTTGACTTCATTTTCATTCCCAAGCTGAAGTTTACGTTTGGTAGGCCTACCGCCTGAAATTGCCTTCTTCTTAGGGTCATTTTTTCCACACAACGCTATTTGTTTCTTCTGTCGCTTGATTTCCTCCTTTTATTCTAACATATTTATAAAAGGGATGGACGTTAGAATTGCACTTTTTTCTCCTCTCCTTTTTCTGTTGACGATTTTTCTCTGCAGGCCATCAGATACAGGAGAGCTATGGCCTTCTGGAAGTTCGTAGATCTAGACGTCGAAGGAACAGCCATGTCAACCACTGGATTTTTCGGAAGTGTCGGTGATGACTCTGGCAAAGAATCGACATTGAAATCTGAAGACTCTGCTGAAGGTTTGCCACGTTCACCTCCCTCTGCAACTTTTCGTGTGTTTGACGCTGGTAGGAAATCCAGTTCGCAAAAAATATTCCTGTTGAAGGGATATATCCATGTACATGGAATCCTGACTTTGCCAAATCCATCCTGCATATTTTGGTGAACGCAGTTCCTACCAATCCGCAGGTCTTTGTCAGTGATTTTCAATCCCAGTTTTCCATACTTGCTTATCCACTCTTCACAAGCTTGCATTGTATGCAGATTTGAAAGGCCTCATGACTGCACGATCCAGAGGCTGGAGTTTGTGTGTTGTTTGTGGGAGAAGGCTCAAGATATTGACGTGATGCCTTTTGGCAAAAATAATAGCTTGAAGATCTTTGTGTGTACTATGGCCATCTAAGATGAGCAGAACTGGAGTTTGCTCTGCAGGGTTTACTCTCTCAATGAAACCCTTCAGCCATTTAATAAATCCTGAAACCGAAATCCAGCCGCTTTCTTGAGCATCAAAAATGCTACCCTCTGGCGCATCTTTCATCGGCTGTGGATTCATTCGAATCCTCGGAAATACAAATAAAGGCGGGATGAATTGGTCATCAGCAGCATTGATGCAAAGCATCACTGTGATATTCCTGGCCCGTTCACCTGATGTTAGCTTGCTTAGGCTACTTGTTTTTTTCCCCTTAATGGACAACATTCTGAGAATTTGAATGTACAACACTGGCACCCGTCTCGTCGCAATTGAATATCTTGTTTGGAGGGAATGAGTACTTATCCATAAGTTCTTCTAATTTGTCAAAAAAGCATCTACTTGCTCCTCGTTAAAGCCTTGAGCTCTCTGCAGGCTTGTTGACTGAGCACAACGCAGAGAAAATTCGGGATGCCGCTTTATAAATCCCCGATAAAACTTGTTCCCTGCAGTTTTCTTTATTTTATTGAATCGGTGGGGCAATTTGAAATGCTCAGTCAGGGCATAGGCTAGCTTTAAGAATTCAGTTTTATTTACAGGCAAGAAACAGCTATCAAGATATTTGAGATATGAAACAAGTTCGCCCTCTAGTTCATCATCAAAGGTTTGTTTAAACCTTCCCATTGAGGGTGCAATTTGAATGCATTTCCCCTTTTTGAGAGCACATACACGGTCACTCAAAGTTCTCAGAGAAGCGACCAGCTGCTTCCCTCAAAGTCAATTTTCCCGCCATCATACCATCAACAGCCATTTTCATGTTTTTTTCATCCCATTTTCCTTTCTCGGTTGCTGCCATCTTGACAATAATCCCTGAAATGTACAATAAGTTTACTACAGTTGTTACGAGACTTTCTGCATGACCGGTATTAGGAACAGACATAGTGACTGGCACTAGGGCAAGAAAAGGGTTATAAAGATAATGACAAATGAATTATATATAACAAAATTTTTCGTAATGTAAGCACATTAAATCATTGCTTAGGTATGTTAAGTATGTAATAAAATGTAACAGATAAGAACAACTCACCTAAACACAATCAGTAATGGTCCAAACGTTAACAGCGTAATACAAAAACCACGTGGTGCTCACTTCACAAAGGTTTCCTCCAGACTGGCGAGGCAAACATTGAACCCTATGCGAGGAACCAAGTTCCTTTGTCACCGGCTACCACTTCATAACGGGTTACTTCTCCTATATAGCTTATAAATGTGTAACTATCTGGTGACCGGTATTATGGTCTGACCGATAATAGGGCAACCTCCCCTATATTTGATCTAGACTGTGACTATAAATTAATACTTTATAATAGTATTAAGTTTTTTGACTTGTTCCATATTCTAGCTGTAAAGCAATGTATGAATACCATGGAATGTTAATAAATACAATACAATACAACGACAGCGATGAAAAACTGATATTTTGCAGATATTTAACACTGTTCTTATTCATATTCGTCTTAAAACTGAAAGAGTTTAAATAAGCACACTGCACAGTCTTAAAAACGCAATAATATGACAGCACATTCACTGAAAAATAATGATTTTGGCATAAGAGACAGAACACAAAACACTACGAAACAATGAGAAGTCGCTATCCGCTTCTGTTTCTCAGTACGGTCTGTCCAGCGAATAGGGATTATAAAGAATGGACACTTCGCGTCGGTACCTTTGATGTAGCCGGACTGATTTCAATGACCTTCAAGCCAGCTAGAGCGTCAGATTCTGCTTTCTCCCTAGAGTTGGCGCTGACATCACACCAGCTAGCAGTCGACACAGCGGAAATATAACACATACAATTAATACATCTAGGTACATTATGTACTCAAATAAAATAAATTGGATCAATAAAATAATAAATCCTTCATTAACTGTAATGTCTAAACTCTAGAGTTCCTTTATAATGAGAGTTCAGACGTTGACCACAACAACAATTAAAATATGTAATGATTTGATAGCGCTGAAAATGGAAAAACAAAACTCTTACGAGAAGTAAAACCATATACCTATATTATATTATATACAAATATTAAACGAATTCGATACTTAATTTTATAATGTATTATATTATTTTATAATATAATGTATGATATCTTAAATATGAAATATTATTATTACAACTAGTTTGTCACTGAGAAATAAGGAAAAGCTGTTAACTTGAATTTATTTGAAGCAAAACGTTACTGGATTATGCAATAAGATAGGCGACGTTTGGATCCTGTGTCTCAACTCTATCACAGTCTATTATATAGTAGACTGTGACTCTATTCTCAATTATTATCTTAGCGTATGCTCGATTACGCTACCTCTAGCGCTTGAAAGTGGAACTAACCGCTGGCGCACAGAGAAACAAAACACAGGAAAATTCGCTCAGTGTCCATTCTTTATAATCCCTATTAGCTGGTCTGTCATCCACTGCAGTCCGAAGCTGCTGGTAACACAACACTAGTACCCCCACCCCACCTCACCTTTCTCAGTCAACCAAAGACGTTTTTATACAGTAGTATACGTATCAGCGTATCACGTGGGCACAGCCCGAGCCGCTACGTATAGCTTGATAAAAGTATCTGCCGGCAGTGCGCTAGGTATAGCTTGATAAAAGTATTTACGGGCGTTTTGCAGAGACGAAGATAACGGAAATAAATAATATATTTATTGTATAGATATATCCTTCAGAAATGGCTTACTACTAAGTAAGACTGCAGCGCAGTAGCCCTTATTGGCACACCGCCACTGTTTACAATATTATTGTAGGGAACAAAAATATTTTTCAATATTTTACTTGAAATATTATTATAAAGAGCAAATAACGTTCAGTATTTTACTCTGAACAATGCATTTCAATATTATACTTCAAGTGTTGTTATAAAGAACCAATATTTTTCAATATTTTACTTGAAATATTATAAAGGCAGAACCAATATTCTTTTCAATATTTTACTTAAAATATAAATTATAAAGAGAAAATAACTTTCAGTATTTCACTCTGAACAATGTATTTCAGTATTATACTTCAAATGTTGTTATAAAGAACTAATGTTTTTCAATATTTTACTTAAAATATAAATTATAAAGAGCAAATAACTTTCAGTATTTCACTCTGAACAATGTATTTCAGTATTATACTTCAAATGTTGTTATAAAGAACTAATGTTTTTCAATATTTTACTTAAAATATAAATTATAAAGAGCAAATAACTTTCAGTATTTCACTCTGAACAATGTATTTCAGTATTATACTTCAAATGTTGTTATAAAGAACTAATGTTTTTCAATATTTTACTTAAAATATAAATTATAAAGAGCAAATAACTTTCAGTATTTCACTCTGAAAAATGTATTTCAGTATTATACTTCAAATGTTGTTATAAAGAACTAATTTTTTTCAATAATATACTACAAATCGTATTATATAGAACCAATATTTTTCAATATTTTACTTACAATATTACACATTATAAAGAGCAAATAACTTTAAGTATTTCACTGTGAACAATGTATGTCAATATTAAACTTCAAATGTTATAAAGAACAAATATATTTCACTATTTTACATGAAATATTATTATAAAAGAACAAATAATTTTCAGTATTTCGCTTTGAACAATATTCTTATAAAGAACGAATATTTTTCAATGTTTTATTTGAAATATTATAAAAAAGAACAAATATTTTTCAATATTTTACTTAAAATATTATTAGAAAGAGCAAATAACTTTCAGTATTTTACTCTGAACAATGTATGTCAATATTATACTTCAAATGTTATTATATAGAACCAATATTTTTCAATATTTTACTTACAATATTACACATTATAAAGAGCAAATAACTTTAAGTATTTCACTGTGAACAATGTATGTCAATATTAAACTTCAAATGTTATAAAGAACAAATATATTTCACTATTTTACATGAAATATTATTATAAAAGAACAAATAATTTTCAGTATTTCACTTTGAACAATGTTGTTATAAAGAACGAATATTTTTCAAAGTTTTATTTGAAATATTATAAAAAAGAACCAATATTTTTCAATATTTTACTTGAAATAGTATTATAAAGAACAAATAACTTTCAATATTTCACTCTGAACCATGTACTCCATTATTGTACTTTAAATGTTGTTATAAAGAACTAATATATTAAATATTTTACTAGAAATATTTTATGAACTATTTATGTATTTCAATATTTCACTTATAATGTTATTATAAACAGCCAATAACTTTCAATTTTTACTTGAATTGTTATTATAATCATCCAATAACTTTCAAAACTTGGTTTGAAATATTATTAGAAACCGTCAATAACTTTCAATATTTTACTTGGAACATTATTATTATTATTATTTATTATTATTATTATTATTATTATTATTATTATTATTATTATTATTATTATTATTATTATATGCATAATATTCCTTTAAATACTGTGATTAAAATGTTTATATAAACAATCAATAGCTCTCAAATTTGTACTTGAAATGTTACTGGAACACAATTTTATACCTTCTAACGTTCTGAACTATTGGGAAAGAGAGTCAGAAATGTTACTGTACAGATAACTTTTTTTGGTATCTTCCACAGAAACACTCGAGGGAACATGGGAATATGATTCTTAGTTTATATTTTATTTTATGCTTTGCATAAAAATAGAGTCCAGTTATTGCTGCCGGGAATGAAAAGTGCAATATCTTAATAAATAATTCTTAAAAAAGACTGTTAATGGAATCATTGCGGGAGCAATCTCTGAGGACATTCAGTATAACATTATTTTACATTTTGAGTTGTACACACTGGAAGGGAAATGACTCAGGAGAATAAATGAAAAAAAAGTACTATCATTGTGGTCTTTTGTGAATTGGTTTTTGAGAGAAGTAGCACGGTTATCCAGTTGACTTTTAGATTACGTATTTCAGGAAAATTGGAGTCGTCAGAGACGTGATATTGAGGGATTTTGAGGAGCAAATACAAGCAGATGAGTCCTTATTGTTGTTACGTAACACTGAAGATTATGTAAGATCATTAAAGATCGGTAACAAGGTGTGTAGTACAGCTGGTGCCAGCGTTTTTGGCGTGTGTCCCAGAGTATTGTACCCAGTTTGTGAGTATGTTGCTAGTACAACTGAGAATGGCACCACTTCCTATACACGTCACATCATCCATTTGCCAAACACAGTTGTCATACTGACTACGGTAAAGGTAAGACACTAGCTCTTAACGTTCCCATTACTTATTCCACACGCCAAAAATTGTTACGCGGAAACGTGCATTCAATAACGGTAGAAGCAAGTCGAAAGTAAGAATAGGATTGAAAGGAGGAAATGCATAGTCACCAATTACCCTCTGTGACGCGTTAGTGTACTGAACCTTTCGTGCAGTTACGTAAATAATAAAATTATGATTTCTTGTTTTGCAATTCAACCGCTATTCTTACGTAAACATATTATGTTGAAATGTAGCAATCTGTTAGCATTTATTTGCATGAATACCTCAAGAACTATTGCATAAACGACCACGATTATATTAGACTTTATGTTTAGGTTTCTTCCCTGATTCATGTTTCAAAAGATCCCTATTTAGTCACCTTTCATACAGTAGTCTATATAATTTTATAGATTCCATCGCTGAAAGGTAATCCCAAATTCTAGACGCATCTTTCAGTTCTGAACCAATTAAAAATAAATGAAGTATTAAAAGTAACGCGACCGTTGAAGAAGAAACAATAATTAGTAACTAGTGTACATTCTAATTAAATGGTAGTTTGTATCTAACGCAGATTACAAAGGAATGAAGTTTTAAAAGTAAAACGACTGTCCAATAAGGTACAATAATAATTAGAAACTACACTGTAATTAATGGTAGTTTGTATCTAGCGTAGGGTTGAAGGTACATTTTATTAAACTTAAAAAAAAAAAAAAAAAAACTAAAAGATGCACTTCGAAAGACCAAAATCGGAACGGAAATTTAAGAAATAGTTCAATATTTGTTTATTAATATACAGAGTTATTCACGAGGAAAGGTAAAAAATTTAGGATACGATATCTTAGGCCATTTTGAGTGAAAAAGTTCATATGAACATAGGTCCGTTTTCGCACGATGGCGGAGCTAGATGCATTTTTTTGGTAAAAGTCTCGCCCCAGTGTGAATCAGACGTTACCATATGCTGCTGACGTGAGACAAGATCACCGATGAATGACGTAACATTGGAATCTGCATTGTGAGCGATGTAGATAAGAGAAGAGAAACAAACCGGGTGGTGGGGCATTACAAATGTCACAACAAATACGCTATCACTTATCGGTTCACAGCAGTTCAGTCAGCTACCTACAGTACAGTAGTTATACAGGTACAGTTGTGGGAAGAGTTAAGTTGTGTTTTTCAAGATGCTTTATACATTTTCGACTGCAGAATACGCCGATATTGTGTATGTTTATGGTTTGTGCGATGGAAGTCCTTGCGTGCCATCGGTGAATATGAACGACGCTTTCCGAACAGTAGGGTACCATATCGAAGAGTATTTACTGTCTATGGGGTTGGTGAAAGACTTGGTATAGCAAAGGAACGAGGAAACGAGAGAAGCGCTAATCGACCGTATTTTGGATGCGGCATAAAGATAGCCACATGCAACTCTCCTGAGCGACCAGCGCGATTCACGCCCGAGCGCAACAGTGCATTGAAGCACGAAAGCACGAAAACGCGCGAAAACATCGACCCCGACGTCTAGAATATTAGGTATGTATGCATACGTGGATACAAACTTTAAATTTTTCTGTTATCTGTTTGTAAATGCGAGTTAGTACAATGGAATCTCAGAAGTTTTTGTGAAATCAAAGAGCCATATCTCCGTAACCGTTCGAAAACGGACCTATATTCACATGAACTTTTTCACCCAGAATGACTTCAGAATTCACATCCTAAATCTTTTACCTTTTCTCGTGAATCACCCTGTATAAATTTAGATTACAAAAATAAAATGATTGATAATGTAGAAATAATAGAAGACGGAAAGATCGTAAACACGTCCTGAAATACAAACCAACTGGAAGACGAGACATGAATCTTTCTAGCGAGAAAATGCCTAGGATGAAGGCTGGAAACCCAAACCTAAAGGCAAAGGACATGTTGGATGTTCCAGGAAGAAGTGGAGTTAAAATAAAGGTGGAAGAGACTTTAATGCCTATACCATACTACCACTACTACCATCAAAGAATAATAATAATAATAATAATAATAATAATAATAATAATAATAATAATAATAACAATTTTTGCTCAGTTCACAAATAATTCAACATAGGTACTCAGCACTAGTGACATGTATCAGAACTCCCTGGTTTTGTGGTTAGCATTGTGTATTTCCGCTTTCATCTCGATAGGGTTGCAGTAGTTACAAACAAAAGTCATATCACAAGATCAGCTAAATTTGATGGAGTTTTCGAACAATGCCATTCCCATAATGCCAGCAGCACACGTCAGAATGAACTGCATAGGGATTTACGATGCCCCCCTCCCCCCTTCCTCTTGGTCGCAGATGGACAGTGTGCGTACATGTGCATTTAATCCGCAACGCAGAACGCGGGGAAAAAATCCAACATTTTATTTGTTAGGGGTTACACGATACTGGTATATCATCGTGTGTCAGGCAGGGGCGGGGGGCAAATAAAAATTTCGTCTACACACCACCAGGCGCCTGTTTGCGCAGCCCTTTTGACAACATTATTTTATGGGGGATGATGATGGCTGTCGTCCGCACACACCCCGCGAGGGGAGAGTAACCCAAATACCACATCCTACAACAGCCTGCTGCTTTACGTTGCCGATGCTAAACTGTTTCATACCGATCTCTTAACAACGACAACGAGGTGGGGGAGTGGAGGGGTTGTGTGTGTATAGGAGAGGGTGTGGAAAAACGGGATAGCTACAAATAAACGAAATAGAATATGTATTTCATAGATGGGCAAATATTGAAGTCAAAATTAAAATTAATGAAGAAGAAATAAGAAATGAAAACAGATAAAGAAGAGGAAAAGAAATAAGGGCTTAACTGCAGTATTTGTCCCGTTATGCTGTAATATCTGAAGGAGTGCCAACACACTTCTTGTGCTTTTTGCGCTACCAAACTTAGCTCATTTGCCTCCACTGAGACGAAAGCTGTTACTTGTTCCAATATTCCTCTCGATAAAAACCCAGTTCAGCTCGAGCAGAGAGTACAAAAGTACAGGGACATAATTTTATTTCTACTAACATTTCTAATATTAACCTGGCTATACCTTTGGATCAATGATTAAGAACCAGAAACACAGTTTGCTACCCCCTTCCCCGACTGGAGTTCGATCATACTGGCGTAAAATACAAACAAATCACTTTACTAGGCATAGGAGGGAAGAAAAGTAGTTCATCCATTTACGTATTTGAGTTCCATAATTTTCATTGGGTTTCTGTTTAATCAAAATACAGTATAGTATTAACAATGAGTGTTTTTACTCACGAACTGAGCTTTCCATGCGGACGTACTCATTATGCAGTGTATATTATACTGTCTACAGCACATTAGCGTACACTATAGAGAATGAAGTTAAATTGAAAAATAATCATAATATGGATATTTAAACACATTTCTGAAAATGGTGGCCGTTCATTTCGATACAGGTTTCAGTTCTAATGTGCATATTATTGCACTATAGACTATTGTACATAATTCCAATTACCAGGTTCGTACTTCGTATCAGTAACTCATGTTGAAATAATTCTGTACCTACTCTAAAACAGAGACCTTACGTACTGTAAATTCAATCTTCACTTCATCCCGATCAAAAAAGATGAAATTATTCAGACATGCTATCTACTGTTCGTCCAAGTGGTTACATCGCAGCGTCATAGAAAGGGAGCAAATCACTTGACAGTTAATTACTTAACGAGACCCTTTTATTTAAGTTATTTTAAAAAATTTTATGGGTATATTATTACGTAGACGTCCAATTCCTAACAGAAATTAATGTTCTCAGAAAAGAGCTAAGACAGCCCAGCCACTAGCATTTACAGAGAGGCGAATAGAAGCAGGTGGGGGACACCGGGATGCGACGTAGGCAAATGGAAAATGATGCAATATTGAAAGCTCTTTCGTCATTGGAAAACGCGTACATATTTTTGGAACGTACTGTTTACTATGACCGTAAGGCTACTATGACTATATATGCGGACTTGGTTCTGTGAGGATAACGCTTGAACTTCATTAGTAGAAGGGGTGGGAGTGAAGTACATTCAGAAACTCAGTTACAATAAAAATTGAAGTAAAAATAAAATGATGTCCCTGTATAAAAGACTGCTGTCTTATTACAAAGATTTTGTTTATAGTAGGGACGGTTCATCTATGGAATCGCCAACATAGGAACCAATTAACGCCAAGTTCCAGCCCCGAAAATATATAATTCATCATTATAGGTACAAAAATTTGCAGAAAACTCATTGTTATTGAGAAAAGTAATACTGGGGTCGAACTCAGGAAATACTGTCCTCACTGACTTCGAACTACTATTCATTAATTATAATTTTTCCACCCTCGAACTCGGGAAACTGCGTCGTCAACGATTCCATAGATGAACACCTAAGCGATGCAATATAACTGCCGCCATTGAGCTATTGTGAAATGTACCTGCTAAAACGGGTTAAGTACATGTTACTTCTTAGTGCACTACCTTTATCTATGGTAATGGAGCTTCTTTACTTATCTGTGTCTTGCGCATGCGTACCTTGCGTTTTTTTTTAAAGCAAGATGTACAGCGCTGCAGCAAGACCGTTCTTTTATTACATTTGCTTCACCGTCGCTGCAGCAGCGCTGTAGCAACCGTGCAGCAAATCAAAACTTCGCTTTACGAGTTTGCTGCACGATCCATCATGGCGGAATGTGTGTTTTGATCTTTTGCAACGTCTAGTAATAATAATTCCATGTCATTATCATGGAAGTCGAAATTATTTAACATGGTTGGTTCTTTTAGGGTTAAATTTATTACGGCAGAAATAGAAACCAATATTAATTGTTCACCATTTTGCAGTCAGTTGACCTACTTACGTTTTTTTTCGACCCTCATTTTGCTGCAGCAAAGGCATGAAGCACTTCAGTGAAGCGCTTTAAAAAAACGCACGGGTAGTGTCACATCATTGGACTTTGAAAAATTTCTTGCGAGACACTACTGTAGGTGCAGTTTCTCCGAAATAAGTAAGATAAAGAAGAAGAGAAATAAAGCCAAAGGAAAAAAGGTTTAGAATAAAAGAAAATAATGAGAAAGGTGAACAGATAAAGGGAAAAAAAGATAGAAATAAAACGAAAACGAACATAAAGAAAAAAGAACGAAGACAAAAATTTTAAAAAGACAGAACCAGTTTAAGAAAGGAGAGAAGAAAAAAAGAGAGAAAAAGAAAATAAAGAAAATAATGGGAAATGTATAAAGGAAACATAAGATTCGTAAATGGAGAAGAGATGCAAAAATAAGAAAAGAAGAAAAATTTTAAATAATGAATGGAAAGCGACGTAGAGAGATTTAAGTTAGGAAGTTATATAATGAAGACAAATGGAGGAGACTGGAAGGAACGACAATAAAAGGAACAACGTATGTGGAAGAGGAAGAAAATAGAAGTATGCAAAAAAAGGGATAGGAAAGGAGGTAAAGAAAATGGAATCAAAGAAACTGAAGGATGATGAAAAGCAGTTGCAGGATTATGTATGGAAAAGAACGGAAATGAGGTAACACGAAGGAAAAATGGAAAAAAGAAGAGAAAAACAATAGGGGATGGAAATGAAAAAAAGCAAAAGGGAGTAAAAGGAGAAGGGGGAGTAGGGATAAATAAATACTAGACAAGAGAGTTTGAAATGATATGGACGAAAGTAAGCGAAAGAAAAAAAAAAGAGAAGCAGGGATGGAAGGTAAGAAAAGATGGAGATAAATGAAGAAATGGAAGATTTATAGGGATGAGAAAGAATGTGAAAATAAAATGGCAGAAAGAAGTATAAAGTGAAATAGGACAAAAAGAGAAATAATCGAAAAGTTACGAAAAACGAGAGAAAATTTAAGAAACGGGAAGATGATAAAGAAGTATAAAGCATTAAGTAGGGGAGCAATTGAAAAGAAAAAAATAAGAGGGAAGGTATAACATAAGGAAGAGAAACAAAAATGGAGAATTTCACAGAAAAAAGAGATAAGAACTAGGCTATATTTTGAAAGGAACGAGATAAAGGAAAATAAAATAGAAATAAAGTAAGAAATAAGCAGAGAGGGAATAGGTTGCAAATAGAAAAAGATGAGGAAGAAGAAAATAAAGGAGAAAAATTTCATGGAAAGGAAAAACGTAGGAAATACTGTAGTAGAAAAAAATAGAGAAAAAAGAAAACACAGAAATAAAGAAAGGAGATATATAAAAATTTTAAAAAGAAGAGAACAGAAAGAAGAAGAAAGAACAGTGTAGAAGTGAAAGTAAATAGAGAAGTCGATAGGGAAAAAGAGGCAGAAAATAGATATACAGGATGGCCCACTAACTCTTTCATCTCCGATAGCATGTGAAATATTTGAGATATGCAGAGACAGACAATTTATTTATTTATTTATTTATTATGTATTTATTTATTTATTTATTATTTATTTATTTATTTATTTATTATTTTGCTAATAATTGTAACATAAAATAGCCTATAATATATACAGAAAAACTTTAGCTCGCCCCTCAAAGCGTAGAACTCGTACTCAGGGGCGGCAAATTAAGTACAAGTTAAATTACATCGAAGGGGACATCTGATATACGTAATGCATTTTTTGTGCATGAAATGATTTTCATGATATTAGAGTCAACCTTATTATTTTCAATGGGAACTATGTTTTCTATTGCAAATATTGGGTTAGCTCTGTTTAGTAACAACTGACTACTTTATCGACTTTTTCAGTATACATCTTGATTACACAACTTTTAACACTATATTACTTCGGAAAACGTATTATGTGTCTTTCACGTGTTAAATTTTATATTACGTTGATAACATGTTTCGGCCATCTTCAGAACTAATTGTTGCTGGTCTTGGCGCCTTTTGGTTTGTTTCCTGTGGGGGGCATGTTTGTGTAGTGTAATGTGGAGTCAAAGAGTGTGTGTTCTGAAATTGAGTTGCACACATACTCTTTGACTCCATATTACACTACACAAACACACCCTCATAGGAAACAAAACAAAAGGCGCCAAGACCAGCAACAACTAGTTCCGAAGATGGCCAATGGCAGGCCGAAACATGTTAACAAAGTAATATAACATTTAACACGTGAAAGACACATAATACGTTTTCCGGACTTTTTTTTAGATTATTAAGTTTAAAGTTGTGGGTACACATAACTCGTATATTAACACAACTTCTACCAATTATATAAAAGTATACTTGTAAATTAAGATTCTGAGATAAAATTTTCGTGACACAGTACGGGCTATTGCACTTCAAATCAACCGAAATATAGAGAAAATTGACCTTGCAATTTTTAAATACAATGAAACTTTTTCTGTCCGTTGACAACTGTGATATAATGCTTTGCGCAAAGTTTGAGGCATCAGAACTTCATAGCGTTTAAATTAAAAATATTTAAATGCATCGTATTTTCATAAAATGTGCAACTTTAAACTGTTGTAGCTCCGAAACCCTTTCACCCAATGATCTAAATCATGGTTTATTTTGATGCTGAGAAATTAAAGTTTATATTGACATGTAAACAGTTTTTCTTACTTTTTATGGAAATGGAGAAATTTAGATTTTTCTTCATTAAGACGCCTTTGCCCACGAAAAAAATATTTTTAAAATATATGGTTAGATTCCGCAATGAAAGTACAAATAAACACATATTTTTACTGGTACACCGTTGATAAGAAAGGATTGAAAATATCAAATAAAGAAAAATAGTACGCGCGTGAACTAACCAGCTGACTGTAGGTAGTCGAGACAAGCAAGGCCAGGAGATAAACACGTGATGTGTCGTCTAGCAGTCATGGCTGGGCTAGCTTTATCACAAGTTTTCATAAACACAGGAGTAAAATGACGTCCAATGCTCCTTTATCTCCAGCTCTCGGCCAGTGCGTGGGGTAATGCGCCGTTCAAGTCTAGGCGTGTGAAAATAATTTATTTAATACCCTCGAAACTTATTGCCCAGCCACTAAGCAAACAATGCCGAATCCCTCTTAATAATGCCAGGTTTTTTGTCAATAATGTTTACATTTTTACAAATGGGCAAAAAGCCTAAAAGTAAGTAAAATCAGATTATCTGTATCTCTGTATATAATAAAAATAAGGATTACTTCTTAACATAACCCACCAAATGTCAGCTTCAAAATGAGCTCCCGTTCAATGTTCTGCAGTAAATGGTTCCAGAGTTCTAAGCGCTGAAAGAGGCTTCTTATTATAATATACGCTAAATTTGTCGCTCAATAGTACGAAAACCGTTTGACTTTCGATAGTATATTTTTGAAAATGCACTGTCCTCAGCACCTTGTATAAATAGGGAAAAAATTAGAGTATTAAAAAATGCGAGGTTTTTTACTGATCGATTTCATATGGAATAGCCCGTACAGTCTTTAGCGCGAAAGTGAGAAAATGATCAAATTTGTCAAAATTCGACTATTTTCAGTAGCAGGTAGGCAATGTAATTTAAAGTAAAGGGAGACAGAAAAAGCATAACAATAAAATAAAGAGGAAAATGAAGTTTTAAAGAATAAGAAGGAATAAAACAGTATTAAACAAAGGGTAAGGTTATGAAAAGAAGAATGAAACAATAATAAAGTAACATAAAAGGAAATGATTTCAGGACATGAGACGAAAAGAAACGCGAGAAATAAAGACTAGCGTACATAAGAAAATGAAGCTGATCGAACATCAGCGATGGAGCAGACCGTATCATAACTTGTTGCAAAACGAGACTACTTTAATGGTAATTAAGAAAGCAACTTTGTTCCCATTAAAATAGAAACAAGCTTTTAATACCCATCAGTCGTCTCTTCCATATTCCAGAAGTGCTCTAAGGCCGTCACCCATTCACCTCCGGGCTTTTGTCTTTAATAAAGATTCCATTTTTGGTCCATCTTACCTAATCTTTTAATTAAAAATTCCCTTCTTCCTCATTTTCTTTGCAATTACACCGGATATTACGTTTCTTTGCATCGCTCTGTTGTTTACCTGTGTCGCCTAGCAACGAGCCCAGGTGTGATCGGCCACTCGCGCTAATGGATTCACGTAGTCCCTATTTCTCCCGCGTTAAAAATCCGCCTCGTCGTTGTAGAACATTTTAAAAGCCCTCCTCCCCTGTCCCGAATGTCTATCTGCAGCGTCGGAATTCCGGCGTCGCGACGCGTCGCCAATGTTAACATCTCTCACGCAGTTGATAAAGCCGGGATAGGCTCAGCGCAAGAGGGGCACACAGCGAGGAGTGTCCTTCATAAACGCACTTGTGATCGTTTTCCTCTCTCACGAAAACGCACTTATTGGAGTATATTGCGATACAAGTGTGGTACCAGAATGGAGGAAACGGTTTGAAAAGATGAAGCGAAGCCGAGTTTTTTCAGTTTCCGAGATTGCGTTAAGCAGAGACAGGCAAAATCTCTTTCCGGTTTGCCCATGACTGTTTACGTCCGTGAGCGGGCTTACGCTTCGTATCGTTCGCCCGCCTGCAACCTTGCCTCACAAGCAAGAAGGCAGTGTGGTTGCACGTGACTCCCAAACAGTCCTAAGAGTGACCCGAAAGGACTGTTGGGTTCCGCCGACCTGCGCCAGACTGTGCTGCTTTCAGGTGCATGATAAATATCAACCAAGTCATTCAAATCTGACAAGAAGTCTACAGATATAGACAAACTACTGAAAACTTAATTTGTTGTCTTCTGAAACGTACCGTTAATAAAGACAAAGGAAACTATTTCTCGTCAACATAATATCCATTAAATGCCAACAGTTATTATAAATTTCTTTGCATTTTCCTTTTCATCGTAGTAATACCATTGAAACTTTCAATTTCATAAATAAAAAGAAATCTGTCCCTTAGAAGTTAAATAGCAAATTAATAATCTGAAGAACGAAAAACTCTTATACAGTTTACAGGTATTCATGAGGCTTTTAATTGTTGATAAGGAAATAGTTAAAATGAAATATTTTTCTATAATAGTTGTTGATATTCATAATAATTGTTACCAATATCTTTTCAACATATTTCCTTCTCTTCTCTCTTCTCTCCCCTCTCTCTCCTCTTCTCTTCTCTTCTCTTCTCTTCTCTTCTCTTCTCTTCTCTTCTCTTCTCTTCTCTTCTCTTCTCTTCTCTTCTCTTCTCTTCTCTTCTCTTCTCTTCTCTTCTCTTCTCTTCTCTTCTCAACTAGTCACAAGTTACGAAATGTTACTATTTTGTTGAGTCAGATATACTTTGCAGGAATATGAAATGTATAATATTGTCTTATTATTTTATGAAATTCTGGAGCGCAACAAATCGTAAAACTGTGTTTCTTTAATCAAGAATAATTATCTGTCGTTATTTCTTGAGCGAGATACACTTTGCATAAAAATGAAATGTATAATATTTATCTTATTATTTTATGAAATTCTGTAGTGCAATAAATGGTAAAACTATATTTCTTCAATCAAGAATTTTCTTCCGTGCTGGACCATAAAATAAAGAATTTTTTAAGTGACTAAATAGCCAACGAACTTAGGTTTCAAACTAGTACTCTTTCATCTTCACCAGCGCAGACTGGCTTCCGTGAATGCAAGTCACTCTACCTTATAATACGAGCAAACAGGCAGGCTTTCTTGGGTCCCGCCTGGACTGAACCCATAAAACCCGGGCTGAATGGGTTCAGTCTTAAAAGTTAACTTGCTTTGTAGCGTCACCGGAATCCAAGCCTGACGGCAAGCAGTTACGGGCGTGAGTCTTGTCTGATTTGTCGGGGTCTAGCGTTAAGTACTTAACGCGTGTGTATCATAGATCATTTTTTGGACGATAGGAAGAAGAATAAAGTGCATCAGATTTGCTGCTGATATGGCGTTGTAAGCAGAAGAGGAAATGATACCAAAGAATAAAAGTTTGCATAACATTACAGGCCCTGTTTGGCTATTGCAAACCACCGTTGTAATTCACTTCACCATTTCACTATTACAAATTCAATCGATGATAGAAAAGTACGCAGTTGCTGTAACGTTGTGAAATAACTAAAGTGAAAAATAATTAAGAGAACGAGCGAGAACATTTCAATAGCCTGGAGGAACGAAGATGTTCAAATAAGATCCTGAACTACGGACCATGGCGAAGACGAGAATTGGATTAACAGCATGTGACAGAAGTGAAGTAGGAGCAAGTTGCGGGAACTTCATCTCTGAACGATAAGGTATAAGATGATTATTATTAAATTAAAGTACTCAGGTTGCTCTATAATCCTACTTGCCTTCAATGTAACATCTCATTAGGCTTTGCACTTTTCCACTAAACCAAAATCTCCAACAAGATGACGATAACAGCATCAAAGGACAAAACCGCTGGCAGAGCCATCTGGTGGGCGAGTGATGCGAAGCCACATGACAATCGAGGAGAGCTAAATCCGGTCTCCGGGCAGGACTGACAACCCCGGAGTCATCGCGGTTAATCCAGACAAGGGCGACCGAGCCTGGAACGGGAGTTGGGCAGTTTTACTCAAGCGAGCCCTGATAGCCAAGTTCGTCGGTCAATATATTCCAACCAATAGCGCACCCTTATTCTATATTCCTATTATACTGTATATACATATTTAAATTAGAGATTCTGACTTTAACAAATCAGTATATATATAGTCTTTAATAAATTTTCTCTTATGCAATAAAGAAAATTTTCTAACTAATTGAGCCAAACATATTATAAATACCCGCAGAAAGAATAATTTTCATACGCAATCATCAAATATATCATGCTACCAAAGGGGAGTACGTTGCAAGGCAATAAAAATGTTCAATAGTCTTCCTGAAGACATTAAGAATCATAACCAAAAGCCTGTATTATTTAAGGTAAAACTGAAAAAAAATATTTAATATCTCACACTTTCTATTCTGTAGATCATGTGTGTCCAAACGCCCACAGAACCAGGAGATATTGCACGTCAGGTATGCTCTGCTAAGGTCAATAACTTTCCGTATAAAATAGGAAAAACGACCTTAACGGGTTGCTTAAGCCAGGGATTACCTCGTACGAGTTACAATTGGACATCTATGCTGTAGATGAATTATTATTCTTGACATTTCATAGTACTGTGTAAATATTTTAATACTATTAAATGGTAAACATATTGCGTTGTATAATATGTTGTTATTATTATTATTTTTATTATTATTATCATTATTATTAATAGTATTATTGCTATTATTATTATTATTATTATTATTATTATTATTATTATTATTATTATTAAGGTATTAATTCTGTATATATTTCATATTTGAATCCTATAGATTCAAAATCCCCTATATCCACTTTCACAAATTAAAGGATTTTGACAGTAACTGGTTGCAAATACAGGAAATTTTTAACCTAACAGTGACTTTTAACAAACATTTGCTTTAAATTCAGTGGCTTTTTAAATCCAAACTATATAAATCATTAGAATTCGTTCTTTGCAAGCAATATGTGGGCATAACTCAATTTTGAACAAAATAGTCTTTAGGAGGTTTTGAATCTAGAGGATTCATTTGTATTTTTTACAATTATGTCAAACGTAAAAATTGGACATGGTCTTTATTCTATGCTATAAAACAACTGTAAGAATATTATGGAACGAATAAATCCATCCATCCATCCATCCATCCATCCATCCATCCATCCATCCATCCATCCATCCATCCATCCATCCATCCATCCATCCATCCATCCATCCATCCATCCATCCATCCATCCATCCATCCATCCATCTATCTATCTATCTATCTATCTATCTATCTATCTATCTATCTATCTATCTATCTATCTATCTATCTATCTATCTATCTATCTATCTATCTATCTATCTATCCATCCATCCATACTTCCATCCAAAAAGTATCGTAAGCTGTTTCTTCTTCGTCTTCAACTCTATTTTAATATGAGGTATTACATTTCTCCTATTCTTTCCAAATTATGTAGACTATTCAGGGATAGTTAAATAACAATAAAGTACTACTGGGTTTATAATGGAAAAGAATTGTGTTACGCTGTGAAGGAAAGTGTCTTATAGCACCTTCGTCTATAATAAATTTCATAGAATCTGCCAAACATGATATGCATAAGTTTTTATTCCTTAAATACAGTAAGTAGCATTCTTCAAAATCTACAATACCTACAATTCGCTCAGAAATTAGAGATGCACTTTACCATATTGTATTGTAGTTTATTTATTTACATTCTATGGTATTTTTTTTTTTTTTTTTTTTTTTTTTTTTTTTATACTATAATCCTCTATTTCTCTCACTTTTATATTTGCTATTGTTCTTATACTAGTTTTTTTTTTTTTTTTTTTTTTAAATACAGAAAATGAAATAAAATTAAATACAGATAATTTATTCCTATCCTTACTTGATGATTTGATTAATTATAATCACTAATAATGATTACAAAACAATAAAATAAATAAAATAACGATGAAAAAGAGCAACAAATATTTGTACTTTGTTAATGTCAAATTAAAAGATCGCCAATGCAACTCTTTTTTTTTTTTTTTTTTTTTTTTTTTTTTTTTTTTTTTTTTTTTTTACACTACCTATTAATAATACACTGAATCTTATATCTTAAATTTGGTTTTAAATGCTCATGATGTCCTCTTAAAAAAGTCAGAAGACCTTGCAGTGATGGAGTGGTACTTCTCATGCAATATTGAATATATCCCATCGTGAGCCATGTAGATGTATATGAATGTGCAGCTGAAGGTAATTCCATCTCTAGAAGGATGCGCAATATATCATTAGGATTATCAATCCGATGTATTCTCTGCAGATGTCGTCTCAGCCATGTCCACATTTGTGTAACTTGAGCATTGCAATTGGTTAACCGATGTCTAACCGTATCTATTTGTCCACATCTCTTGCATAATGGAGACAGAACCATATTACACATGTACTTTTTATGTTCAGTAGGTACAATTTCATTAACTACTTCATAGGTAGTCACCTTCCATTCACTTGGGACGTTAGACCACTTAAAACATGTCCAAATACGTAACCAGTTTTTGTTTGGGAATTTTTGTTGTATGTATGGAATTTCATACAATGACTGATGAAGACAGTGATATAACTCTTTGGTGTTTATACGGGTTATATCAGAGGTAACAGTATTAGGAAGAGACTCCATCAACTTGATAGTTTTACGAAAGTGGCTACCTATTGTTCCGCGACAAGAAGTAGATGGCTGGAAGAACTGTCTCCAAAAAACTATATCTTGTGGATGACCAATACCATTTTTAGCTAATATTATGGTTTTCATTAACAGGGAGTGACATTTTATGCTTACAAATATTAGATTCAGGCCGCCTTCTGTAATTTTCCGTCTCAACTGCGGGCGTGCAACACGGAATGGGTATCCTCGCCAGACATAGTATCCGATTAACTGTTCAATTTTCTGAGATACCTTGTCCGGCATTGGTAATACTTGAACAAGGTACCACAATTTCGAGAGTGCAAACGTATTAACATGCCATACTTTCTGTAGTAAGTTTAGGTTCCTACTTAGATGCTGATGTAATGTCCCACGCAGTTTATTTAACGTAGACTGCCAATTATTCTCTATTATATCATCAAGTCGAGGAGAAAAATTAATTCCTAGGATGCGTACTTCAAAACGAACTGGTATGTGTGCGATTGAAATTGCTGGGTTCCATTCACCAAGGGGTAATAGAGCTGATTTCTTATAATTAACTCTAGCATTTGTTGCGTTACAATAAAGTATTAGAATATCCACCAGGTTGCCAAGTTGACTTTCATTCCTACATATGACAGAAATATCATCAGCATAAGCTTGAACTGTTGGTATACCCAAAGGATTAGGCATGAGGGTCAAATGTCTATCAATCATCCGAAGTAATGGTTCCAAACAAAGTGTAAATAATATCATTGAAAGTGGACATCCTTGTCGAACTGATTTCTGTATCGGTATAGGTTTTGTAAAATATCCATTGATTTGTATACGAGAATGGGCATTTCTATATAATCTTTGGATGGAATCTGCAATTAGTCGAGGAAACCTAAATTGTTCAAGAACTGTGAACAGGTATTCTTGGCTAACCCTATCAAATGCTTTTTCCATGTCGATATTTAAAATAGCAACTTTCTGCATGGGCATTTCACTACTTTGGATGATAGTGTCTCTTATTGATATCAGATTATTGATTATAGTTCTTCCTGGCACTGAACAGGTTTGTCCGGGCGCTATAAGATGATCCATGCAAGGTCTGATTCTATTAGCTAATATTTTCATAAATAATTTGTAGTCAGTGTTGAGCAGAGTGATAGGTCGGTAATCTGTAATCATCTGCGGTTTCGGGATTTTAGGGATTAACACAATTATTCCTTCATTAAATCCTACACACTCAACAGAAGTTTTAAAAATTTCATTCATTACATTTAGTAGAGGTCGTTTAATATATGCCCAGCATTTTTTGTAAAAATTATAGTCTATACCATCTGGTCCAGGAGATGATTTGGAGCTAGCTGTCAGAATTGCTTCTTTCAATTCGGTTTCACTTATATCCTCTTCTAACCGCAGTTGATCGTCTGGAGTAATTGTATTTTGAATATTGTTCAATAAGATTTGCTGGTCGTCGGGTGAACAATTTTCTCTACAAAAGACGCTTGCAAAGTGTCTTTCAGCTTCTTTTAGACACTCTGTAGTTGAAGTGGTCCTCTCATTATTTTTTAATAACAAACTGCTCATAACTTTCGTTTGTCCTCGTTTCTTTTCGCACGCAATGTGATATAATGCAGCTTTTTCTCCAGAAATTATCGATTCTGTGTGACATCTAACAGTGGAACCCTTTAATATGTCTTCCTGCAGTTTACAAAGTCTTATTTTCACAGTATTCATGTGTTTAGTAACGTCTTTCCCTTCGCACTGTTGCTGATACAGATCATAAATTACGTTGTAATAGAACTGTAATTTGGATTTGCGATCTTTTGCTTTAATAATCCCTTGATTTCGAAAGAAGGATCTTATGGCTGGCTTATATATGTACATCCATTTTCTTAATTCAGTATATTTCGATCTTTCTGCTCGAACACTCAACGTCTCCCACCATGAAGAAAACTCGTTCATAACTTCGTCATCACATATCAATTTAGAATTGAGTTTCCAGTAACTCCTTCCAATTTGTGGAGCAGTATGTATTCTAGATAAAACCATCAATACACAATCGTGATCAGAGAAGGGTACAGGATGAACTTCTATCCGCCGTAGAAAGGTTTGCATTGTTCTATTAATATAAAATCGATCTATTCTTGATGATGAGTTGCCTTGATGAAAGGTGAATTGAACGTCATTTCCTCTTAACTTCTCCCATACATCAATTAAACGCAAGTCATTGGTGAGACGGTCCAGTGCTAGAGACGGATTATATGTCCCTGTTTGGTCCTTACAATGTAGAACACAATTAAAATCGCCTCCAATGATCAATTTCTCATATCTCTGACTTAAGTAATAGGGTACATCGCGTGATATGAAATCTTCTCTTTCCTGTCGTCTGTTCGAACCAGAATGCAAGTACAGATTAATTAAAAGTGTGTTATCACCCATTAATACAGTTGTAAGCCTCCCACTAGGGTGAATCTCACTCTGTTGTATTGTATAGCCTGCACGACAGATTATGGCTGTGCCTCTTTGATCCTCTCCTATATTGCACACCGAACTATATCTAGCACCTAGAAAATCAAAATTATCGATATTTACTTCTTGTAGGAATAAAATATCGATGTCATTATCATAAATAAATTCTCGTAATAAATGCTGTTTACCTTGACTTCGTAGACAATTAATATTCAATGTTGCGATGTTTTCAATTGCAGTCATCAATAGTAAAATTAAAATGAAACAAAAATGATCATATTTCATCGTGCTGATGTTCTGCTGAATAATATTTCATGAGTATGTTATTTCCTGTATCGCACATCAATATCATTAGTGTATAAAAGGACGTCATCTCGGGAATCTCAGCTTCGTTAAATCTGGGACGTGTCCAAGGCGCTAGTATCACCTGTATTCGATATTTGTAGATCGTCTTGGGGAACGGATTTCTCGTCGGTGCTGTCCTTCTTACCTCCTTCTTTAGTGCGTCCATATATAGCGTATGGGTGAGGACGTTGGGTGGTCTTCATTTTATTGCTTGTATGAGTTGACAATAAGTTTTTTTCCGGGGATGTAACACTAGGCCCCGAATCACGTCCTCTGAGGCGTGGGTCGCGTGGAAAGTCGTGTTGTGTTTGTTTCAGTTTCTTAGAAGGAGTACCTACAGATCGTTCCTCTTGGTTGTTGCAATCTGTGTTTGATGATAATTTTCCAGGAGAATTGAGTGGTTGTACTATAGTAGGAACTGAAGTTGTTTCCATGCATTCGTCAGTTGTAGCTTGTCTTGTGGTGGGCTCCTGCTCGATCTCGGTATCTTGTGGCTGGTCTAGTTCGCCTAGCGTAAGATGATCGGTTGTTGGTACTACTGATTTTGCCATCTCTGTCTCCGAGGATGTGTCGGTCTCTTCCTCTACAGTAGCTTCCATAATCATATCCACATTTTGTTGTTTACTCTCGTCTATTATGGCTTCTCCCTCGGTCACCCGTGTTTGCTCCCGTACATTAGATGTCCCTCCACGTACAACATCGCTTAACAAAAGCTTCCTTCCTGTAATGTTGACAGGCAGATTAAACTTTTTATTTGGACACTGTGATCGTAGATGTGATTCTTCGCCACATATATGACATAGCTGGGGTTGTCCCGGATAATGCAGGATGACAGCATAGCCGGCAATGACCAATTTGATCGGTATGTGTTTCTTGATCTCAATACGCACCGCTCGAACTCCATTACGTACGGGGTATTTGTATTGCGTACTCCAAACCTCGGAACGGACGTGTCTAACAGCTCCGTATGGTGAAAGGGACTGGACTACTGTTTTATCGTCTATTTCTGGAGGTAAGTTAAATAGTCGGACTGTAACTGTGTTGACATCTGCACGCTGTAGGGCCACTTTAACTATAGTTCCGTTATCATATTGAAAGTTAACTGGATCTGTATATTTATTCAACAATCGATCATAATGAACAGCTGATACCAGTTTTATATATACTGACCTTTCCAGTGTGTTGAGCTGAATCATATCAATTTGGTCTTCTGTGATGTGTAACGTTCCATCTATCCAATTATGGATTTCTAATGCCGACGGTCTCTGCGCTTCAGTTGTAAACACTATTTTCACTGTATTTTTTCTTTGAATGTTAGCCATTGATCTTGCACTTTTACTTAGGAAATATAAAGGGAGAAAAATATATAGAATATATACTAAACTAAAGACACTACCGTATATGTCGGTGGTATATCCTATTAATCTGAATTAAGTATAACTTTGTAAACAAACTCACTACACTGCACTGCTCAAGCGATGTGTTCACTACCAGCTCTACAGAGCAACTGTATTCGTATATCGCTTCACAGCTAGAATATGGAACATGTCAAAAAAGTATTTTTGTTCGACCATACTATAGGTACCGGTAGGCTATAATACGCTAATTACATGAGATGTAACTGTATCTTAACAACACACATTAGAGTACTGCTATAATATTAATAATAATAATAATAATAATAATAATAATAATAATAATAATAATAATAATAATAATAATAATAATAATCCGTGGCGCTACAGCCCGTGAAGGGCCTAGACCGACCAGCCGGCTGCTGGCCTCACGCCCACATGCCGAAGCAGAGATATTATGTTATTCTAACTACCGATTTACAACTTAGCACATGCGATATTGATTAATATCATATGCGCAACAACTCGCTGCCTTAAAAGCAGCAATCCAAAATAAAATAGAAAAAAATAAAATACAGTAATTCCAAATTTTCAGATATATGTTGACAGGATGTGTAACATGTATAGCAGGGGCTTTTTAATGCAGAATGTAGGTACTTGTAAAAGCATGTCCCAACTTTAGACTAATTTTCCCGATAATTAAATTTTTCGACACAAAAAAACCTGATGTCTTAAGAACCGTTTTTCTCATTTGTAGTAATCTCTAGAACTTTGACCACAATGGTTAAATTTGAAAGAAAAAATGAGCAATTTGCTAGTAAAAGTACATAAAAAAAATCATATTTTTATGCAAATTTTAAAATCTAGAAATTTAGTATGATTCCATCTGTGATGCCCATTGGAGACCAATTTTTAAATTGTGATCTCAGATTTAAGGGAAAGAAAAATTTAAATGACTATTATTTTCTCAGTTTAGGTTAAATCATGATTTTTGTAAGATAACTTTTTTTTTTTGAAAAAATTCAAACTTTCAAACATATTCATGGTTAGTCGGCGTGGGTGGCGCTGGCCTTCTGTGCTCGAGGTTACGGGTTCGATCCAAAGCCCAGGACGATGGCATTTAAGTGTGCTTAAATGCGGCAGGCTCATGTCAGTAGATTTATTGGCATGTAAAAGAACTCCTGTGGGACAAATTCCGACACACCGGCGACGCTGATATAACCTCGGAAGTTGGAAGCGTCGTTAAATAAAACATAATTCATCGTTACTGGATGTATTAAATATCAAATTGAAGCTGAAATCATGTAGGATAAGTGGGAAAAATTTGAATAAAATACATGAAGTGATAGTTA